>NW_027513294.1:0-98251 GCF_048772815.1 Callospermophilus lateralis | reverse complement strand
ATACTTGGTGGTAATGATCGGTACACAAATGCCGCTTCACTCACCAAATTTTGTTCTTCTAGTTTGAAGCGTTCGTTTACAGTAGCAGTTTATATTTTTAGGTTTCCCTCTGTTATCTCCTATATAGATAGATGAATTTGGAACTCTAAATCCAACATTGTTTGTAGTAGTTCTTTGAAACTTGACAAAAAAAGTAGTTCTCACTTTTGTCTTTATGATTATTCCTCTTTAGTAGCCCTAAGAAGAGACTGTGGAAAAGCACTTTCATTGAGAGGTTTGAAAACTTCTAAGAAATAAAGAGTTTCCGAAATACCAGCAAATATTTTTTCACCCAATATTGTTGACACTTGGTGGTAATGATCAGTACACAAAACCCAATTCGCTCACCAAATTTTGTTCTTAGGTTGAAGCGTTCGTCTACAGTAGCAGTTCTTATATTTAGGTTTCACTCTCTTCTCTCCTATATAGATAAATGAATTTGGAACTCTAAATCCAACATGGTTTGTAGTGGCTCTTTGAAACTTGACAAAATAAAGGAGTTCTAAGTTTGTTCTCTACTGTTGTTTCCTCTTCAAGTAGCCTAGGCACAGACTGTGGAAAAGCACTTTCAATGAAAGGGGTTGCCAAGCTTCTCAGAAATTACAAGTTTCCGAAATACCAGCAAATATTATACCACCCAATCTTGATGATACTTGGTGGTAATAATCGGTACACATTTCCCACTTGACTCACAAAATTTTGTTCTTCTAGTTTGAAGCGTTCGCATACAGTAGCAGTTTATATTTTTAGGTTTTCCTCTGTTCTCTCCATATAGATAGATGAATTTGGAACTCTAAATCCAACATCGTTTGTAGTAGCTCTTTGTAACTTGACAAAAAAAGTGGTTCTCAGTTTTGTCTCTATGATTTGTTTCCTCTTAAAGTAGCCCTAGGCACAGACTGTCGAAAAGCACTTTCATTGAGAGGGGTTGCCAAGCTTCTAAGAAATAACGAGTTTCAAAAATACCAGCAAATATTTTTTCACCCAATCTTGATGATACTTGGTGGTAATAATCGGTACACAAATCCCACTTGACTCACCAAATTTCGTTCTTCTAGGTTGAAGCATTCGTTTACAGTAGCAGTTTTCATTTTTAGGTTTCCCTCTGTTCTCTCCTATATAGATAGATGAATTTGGAACTCTAAATTCAACATGGTTTGTAGTAGCTATTTGAAACTTGACAAAAAAGTTGTTCTCAGTTTTGTCTCTATGATTTGTTACTTCTTCAAGTAGCCCTAAGGAGAGACTGTGGAAAAGAACTTTCATTTATAGGAGTTGCTAAGCTTCCAAGAAATTACGAGTTTCCGAAATATTAGCATATATTTTTTCACCCAATCTTGATGATACGTGGTGGTAATGACAAGTACACAAATCCCACTTGGCTCACCAAATTTTGTTCTTCTAGGTTAAAGCGTTCGTTTACAGTAGCAGTTTATATTTTTAGGTTTCACTTTGTTCTCTCCTATAGAGATAGATGAATTTGGAACTCTAAATCCAACATGGTTTGTAGTCGCTCTTTGTTACTTGACAAAAAAATGAGTTCTCAGTTTTGTCTCTATGGTTTGGTTCCTCTTCAAGTAGCCCTAGGCACAGACTGTGGAAAAGCACTTTCATTGAAACGGGTTGCCAAGCTTCCAAGAAATAACGAGTTTCCGAAATACAACAAATATTTTTTTACAAATCTTGATGATACGTGGTGGTAATGATCAGTACACAAATCCCACTTGGCTCACCAAATTTTGTACTTCTAGGTTGAAGCGTTCGTTTACAGTAGCAGTTTGTATTTTTAGGTTTCACATTGTTCTCTCCTATAGAGATAGATGAATTTGGAACTCGAAATCCAACATGGTTTGTAGTAGCTGATTGAAACTTGACAAAATAAAGGAGTTCTCAGTTTTGTCTCTATGGCTTGTTTCCCATCAAGTAGCCCGAGGCACAGATTGTGGAAAAGCACTTTCATTGAGATGGGTTGCAAAGCTTCAAAGAAATAACGAGTTTCTGAAATACCAGCATATATTTTTTCACCCAAACTTGATGATACATGGTGGTAATAATCAGTACACAAATCCCACTTGGCTCACCAAATTGTGTTCTTCTGGTTGAAGCGTTCGTTTACAGTAGCAGTTTATATTTTTAGGTTTCCCTCTGTTTTCTCCTATATAGATAGATGAATTTGAAACTCTAAATCCAACACGGTTTGTAGTAGCTCTTTGAAAGTTGACAAAATAAAGGAGTTCTCAGTTTTGTCACTACGGTTTGTTTTCTCTTCAAGTAGCCCTAGGCACAGACTGTGGAAAAGCACTTTCACTGAGTGGGGTTTCAAGCTTCCAAGAAATAACTAGTTTCCGAAATACCAGCAAATATTTTTTCACCCAATCTTGATGATACTTGGTGATAATGATCAGTACACAAATCCCACTTGGCTCACCAAATTTTGTTCTTCTAGGTTGAAGTGTTCGTTTACAGTAGCAGTTTATATTTTTAGGTTTCCCTCTGTTCTCTCCTATATAGATGGATGAATTTGGAACTCTAAATCCAACATGGTTTGTAGTAGCTCTTTGAAACTTGACAAAATAAAGGAGTTCTCAGTTTTGTCTCTATGATTTCTTTCCTCTTCAAGTAGTCCTAAGCAGACACTGTGGAAAAGCACTTTCATTGAAAGGTGTTGCCAAGCTTCCAAGAAATTACGATTATCCGAAATACCAGCAAATATTTTTTCACCCAATCTTGAAGATACGTGGGGGTAATGACAAGTCCACGAATCCCACTTGGCTCACCAAATTGTGTTTTTCTAGGTTGAAGCCTTCGTCTACAGTAGCCGTTTTCATATATAGGTTTCACTCTGTTCTCTCTTATATAGGTAGATGAATTTGGAACTCTATATTCAATATAATTTGTAGTAGCTCTTGGAAACTTGACAAAATAAAGTAGTTCTCAGTTTTGTCTCTATGGATTGGTTCCTCTTCAAGTAGCCCTAGGCACAGACAGTGGAAAAGCACTTTCATTGAGAGGTGTGGCGAAGCTTCAAAGATATAATGAGGTTCCCAAATACCAGCAAATATTTTTTTCACCCAAGCTTGATAATACGTGGTGGTAATGATCAGTACACAAATCCCACTTGGCTCACCAAATTGTGTTCTTTTAGGTTGAAGTGTTCCGTCTATAGTAGCAGTTTTTATATTTAGGTTTCCCTCTCTTCTCTCCAATATAGATAGATGAATTTGGAACTCGAAATCCGACATGGTTTGTAGTAGCTCTTTGAAACTTGACAAAAATGTTGTTCTACGTTCTGTCTCTATGATTTGTTTCCTCTTCAAGTAGCCCTAAGCAGAGACAGCAGAAAAGCACTTTCATTGAAAGGAGTTGCCAAGCTTCCAAAATTAGGAGTTTTTGAAATACCAGCAAATATTTTTTCACCCAATCTTGATGATACGTGGTGGTAATGAAAAGTACACAAATCCCACGTGGCTCACCAAATTTTTTTCTTCTAGGTTGAAGTGTTCGTCTACAGTAGCAGTTTTAATATTTCGGTTTCCCTCTGTTCTCTCCTATATAGATAGATGAATTTGGAACTCTAAATAAAACATGGTTTGCAGTAGCTCTTTGAATCTTGACAAAAAAATGTAGTTCTCAGTTTTGTCTCTATGGTTTGTTTCCTCTTCAATAGCACTAAGCAGAGACTGTGTAAAAGTACTTTCATGGAAAGGGGTTGCAAAGCATCCAAGAAATTACGAGTTTCCGAAATACCAGCAAATATTTTTTCACCCAATCTGGATGATACTTGGTGGTAATGATCAGTACACAAATCCCACTTTCCTCACCAAATTTTGTTTTTCTAGGTTTAAGCATTCGTCTACAGTAGCCGTTTTTATATTTAGGTTTCCCTCTGTTCTCTCCAATATAGATAAATGAATTTGGAACTCTAAATCCAACATGGTTTGTAGTAGATCTTAGAAACTTGACAAAAAAAGTAGTTCTCAGTTCTGTCTCTATGATTTGTTTCCTTTTCAAGTAGCACAAAGCAGAGACTGTGGAAAAGCACTTTCATTGAAAGGAGTTGGCAAGCTTCCAAAATTAGGAATTTTAGAAATACCAGCAAATATTTTTTCACCCAATCTGGATGATACGTGGTGGTAATGACAAGCACCCAAATCCCACTTGGCTCACCAAGTTTTGTTCTTCTAGGTTGAAGCGTTCGTTTACAGTAGCAGTTTTTATTTTTAGGTTTCACTCTGTTCTCTCCTATATAAATAGAGGAATTTGGAACTCTAAATACAACATGGTTTGCAGTAGCTCTTTGCAACTTGACAAAAATTGTAGTTCTCAGTTTTGTCTCTATGGTTTGTTTCCTCTTCAAGTAGCCCAAAGCAGAGACTGTGGAAAAGCACTTTCATGGAAAGGGGTTGCCAAGCTTCCAAGAAATCACAAGTTTCCGAAATACCAGCAAATATTTTTTCACCCAATCTTGATGACACTTGGAGGTAATGATCAGTACACAAATCCCACTTGGCTCACCAAATTTTCTTCTTCTAGGTTTAAGCGTTCGTCCAGAGTAGCAGTTTTAATATTTAGTTTTCCCTCTGTTCTCTCCTATAAAGATAGATGAATTTGGAACTCGAAATCCAACATGGTTTGCAGTAGCTCTTTGAAACTTGACACAAAAAAGTAGTTCTCAGTTTTGTCTCTATGGTTTGTTTCCTCTTCAAGTAGCCCTAAGCAGAGATTGTGGAAAAGCACTTTCATGGAAAGGGGTTGCCAAGGTACCAAGAAATTACGAGTTTCCGAAATACCAGCAAATATTTTTTCACCCAATCTTGATGATACTTCGTGGTAATGATCGGTACACAAATCCCACTTGACTCACCAAATTTTGTTCTTCTAGTTTGAAGCGTTCGTTTACAGTAGCAGTTTATATTTTTAGGTTTCCATCTGTTCTCTCCTATATAGATACATGAATTTGGAACTCTAAATGCAACATGGTTTGTAGTAACTCTTTGAAACTTGACAAAATAAAGGAGTTCTCAGTTTTGTCTCTATGGTGTGTTTCCTCTTCAAGTAGCCCTAGGCACAGAATGTGAAAAAGCACTTTCATTGAGAGGGGTTGCCAATCTTCTAAGATTTAACGAGTTTCCGAAATACCAGCAAATATTTTTTCACACAAACTTGATGATGCTTCCTCGTAATTATCAGTACACAAATTTCACTTGGCTCAAAAAATTTTTGTTCTTCTAGGTTGAAGCGTCTTCTACAGTAGCAGTTTTTATATTTAGGTTTCATTCTGTTCTCTCCTATATAGATAGATGAATTTGGAACTCTAAATCCAACATGGTTTTTAGTAGCTCATTGAAACTTGACAAAATAAAGTAGTTCCCATATTTGTCTCTGTGGTTTGTTTCCTCTTCAAGTAGCCCTAGGCACAGACTGTGGAAAAGCACTTTCATTGAGACGGGTGGCCAAGCTTCTAAGAAATAACGAGTTTCCGAAATACCAGCAAATATTTTTTCACCCAATCTTGATGATACTTGGTGGTAATGAACAGTACACAAATCCCACTTGGCTAACCAAATTGTGCTCTTCTAGGTTGATGTTTCGTCTACAGTAGCAGTTTTTATATGTAGGTTTCACTCTGTTCTCTCTTATATAGATAGATGAATTTGGAACTCTAAATCTAACATGGTTTGTAGTAGCTCTTTGACACTTGACAAAAAAAAAGTAGTTCTCAGTTTTGTCTTGTTGGTTTGTTTCCTCTTCATGTAGTCCTAGGCACACAATGTGGAAAAGCATTTTCATAGAGAGGGGTTGCCAAGCTTCCAAGAAATTACGAGTTTCCGAAATACCAGCAAACATTTTTTCACCCAATCTTGATGTTACTTGGTGGTAATGATAGGTACACAAATACCACTTGGCTCACCAAATTTTGTTCTTCTAGGTTGAAGCGTTCGTTTACAGTAGCAGTTTTTATTTTTAGGTTTCACTTTGTTCTCTCCTATATAGATAGATGAATTTGGAACTCTAAATCCAACATGGTTTGTAGTAGCTATTTGAAACTTGACAAAATAAAGGAGTTTTCTGTTTTGTCCCTATGGTTTGTTTCCTCTTCATGTAGCCCTAAGCACAACTGTGGAAAAGCACTTTCATTGAGAGGGGTGGCCAAGGTTCTAAGAAATAACGAGTTTCCGAAATACCAGCAAATATTTTTTAACCCAATCTTGATGACACTTGGAGGTAATGATCAGTACACAAATCCCACTTGGCTCACCAAATTTTCTTTTTCTAGGTTGAAGCGTTCGTGTAGAGTAGCAGTTTTAATATTTAGGTTTCCCTCTGTTCTCTCCTATAAAGATAGATGAATTTGGAACTCTAAATCCAACATGGTTTGTAGTAGCTCTTTGAAACTTGACAAAAAAAAGTAGTTCTCAGTTTTGTCTCTATGGTTTGTTTCCTCTTCTACTAGCCCTAAGTATAGACTGTGGAAAAGCACTTTCATGGAAAGGGGTTGCCAAGTTTCCAAGAAATTATGAGTTTCCGAAATACCAGCAAATATTTTTTCACCCAATCTTGATGATACTTGGTGGTAATGATCGCTAGACAAATCCCACAAGACTCACCAAATTTTTTCTTCCAGTTTGAAGCGTTCGTTTACAGTAGCAGTTTATATTTTTAGGTTTCCCTCTATTTTCTCCTATATAGGTAGATGAATTTGGAACTCTAAATCCAACATGGTTTGTAGTAGCTGTTTGAAACTTGACAAAAAAAATGTAGTTCTCTGTTTTGTCTCTATGATTTGTTTCCTCTTCAAGTATCCCTAAGCAGAGACTGTAGATAAGCACTTTCATTGAAAGGTGTTGCCAAGCGTCCATGAAATTACGAGTTTCTAAAATACCAGGAAATATTTTTTCACTCAATCTTGATGATCCGTCGGGGTAATGACAAGTCCACGAATCCCACTTGGCTCACCAAATTGTGTTTTTCTAGGTTGAAGCGTTCGTCTACAGTAGCCGTTTTCATATATAGGTTTCACTCTGTTCTCTCTTATATAGGTAGATGAATTTGGAACTCTAAATTCAATACAATTTGTAGTAGCTCTTGGAAACTTGACAAAATAAAGTAGTTCTCAGTTTTGTCTCTATGGATTGGTTCCTCTTCAAGTAGCCCTAGGCACAGACTGTGGAAAAGCACTTTCATTGAGAGGGGTGGCCAAGCTTCAAAGATATAATGAGGTTCCGAAATACCAGCAAATATTTTTTTCACCCAAGCTTGATGATACGTGGTGGTAATGATCAGTACACAAATCCCACTTGGCTCACCAAATTGTGTTCTTCTAGGTTGAAGTGTTCCGTCTATAGTAGCAGTTATTATATTTAGGTTTCCCTCTGTTCTCTCCAATATAGATAGATGAATTTGGAACTTTAAATCCAACATGGTTTGTAGTAGCTCTTTGAAACTTGACAAAAAAAAGTTGTTCTACGTTCTGTCTCTATGATTTGTTTCCTCTTCAAGTAGCCCTAAGCAGAGACTGCGGAAAAGCACTTTCATTGAAAGGAGTTGCCAAGCTTCCAAAATTAGGAGTTTTTGAAATACCAGCAAATATTTTTTCACCCAATCTTGATGATACGTGGTGGTAATGACAAGTACACAAATCCCACGTGGCTCACCAAATTTTGTTCTTCTAGGTTGAAGTGTTCGTCTACAGTAGCAGTTTTAATATTTCGGTTTCCCTCTGTTCTCTCCTATATAGATAGATGAATTTGGAACTCTAAATAAAACACGGTTTGCAGTAGCTCTTTGAATCTTGACAAAAAAATGTAGTTCTCAGTTTTGTCTCTATGGTTTGTTTCCTCTTCACTTAGCACTAAGCAGAGACTCTGGAAAAACACTTTCATGGAAAGGGGTTGCAAAGCATCCAAGAAATTACGAGTTTCCGAAATACCAGCAAATATTTTTTCACCCAATCTGGATGATACTTGGTGGTAATGATCAGTACACAAATCCCACTTTCCTCACCAAATTTTGTTTTTCTAGGTTGAAGCATTCGTCTACAGTAGCCGTTTTTATATTTAGGTTTCCCTCTGTTCTCTCCAATATAGATAAATGAATTTGGAACTCTAAATCCAACATGGTTTGTAGTAGATCTTAGAAACTTGACAAAAAAAGTAGTTCTCAGTTCTGTCTCTATGATTTGTTTCCTTTTCAAGTAGCCCAAAGCAGAGACTGTGGAAAAGCACTTTCATTGAAAGGAGTTGGCAAGCTTCCAAAATTAGGAATTTTAGAAATACCAGCAAATATTTTTTCACCCAATCTGGATGATACGTGGTGGTAATGACAAGCACCCAAATCCCACTTGGCTCACCAAGTTTTGTTCTTCTAGGTTGAAGCGTTCGTTTACAGTAGCAGTTTTTATTTTTAGGTTTCACTCTGTTCTCTCCTATATAAATAGATGAATTTGGAACTCTAAATACAACATGGTTTGCAGTAGCTCTTTGAAACTTGACAAAAAAATGTAGTTCTCAGTTTTTTCTCTATGGTTTGTTTCCTCTTCAAGTAGCCCAAAGCAGAGACTGTGGAAAAGCACTTTCATGGAAAGAGGTTGCCAAGCTTCCAAGAAATTACAAGTTTCCGAAATACCAGCAAATATTTTTTCACCCAATCTTGATGACACTTGGAGGTAATGATCAGTACACAAATCCCACTTGGCTCACCAAATTTTCTTCTTCTAGGTTTAAGCGTTCGTCCAGAGTAGCAGTTTTAAAATTTAGGTTTCCCTCTTTTCTCTCCTATAAAGATAGATGAATTTGGAACTCTAAATCCAACATGGTTTGCAGTAGCTCTTTGAAACTTGACACAAAAAAGTAGTTCTCAGTTTTGTCTCTATGGTTTGTATCCTCTTCAAGTAGCCCTAAGCAGAGACTGTGGAAAAGCACTTTCATGGAAAGGGGTTGCCAAGCTTCCAAGAAATTACGAGTTTCCGAAATACCAGCAAATATTTTTTTCACCCAATCTTGATGATACTTCGTGGTAATGATCGGTACACAAATCCCACTTGACTCACCAAATTTTGTTCTTCTAGTTTGAATCGTTCGTTTACAGTAGCAGTTTATATTTTTAGGTTTCCATCTGTTCTCTCCTATATAGATACATGAATTTGGAATTCTAAATGCAACATGGTTTGTAGTAACTCTTTGAAACTTGACAAAATAAAGGAGTTCTCAGTTTTGACTCTATGGTTTGTTTCCTCTTCAAGTAGCCCTAGGCACAGAATGTGAAAAAGCAATTTCATTGAGAGGGGTTGCCAATCTTCTAAGAATTAACGAGTTTCCGAAATACCAGCAAATATTTTTTCACACAAACTTGATGATGCTTCCTCGTAATTATCAGTACACAAATTCCACTTGGCTCAACAAATTTTGTTCTTCTAGTTTGAAGCGTCTTCTACAGTAGCAGTTTTTATATTTAGGTTTCATTCTGTTCTCTCCTATATAGATAGATGAATTTGGAACTCTAAATCCAACATGGTTTTTAGTAGCTCATTGAAACTTGACAAAATAAAGTAGTTCCCATATTTGTCTCTGTGGTTTGTTTCCTCTTCAAGTAGCCCTAGGCACAGACTGTGGAAAAGCACTTTCATTGAGATGGGTGGCCAAGCTTCTAGGAAATAACGAGTTTCCGAAATACCAGCAAATATTTTTTCACCCAATCTTGATGATACTTGGTGGTAATGAGCAGTACACAAATCCCACTTGGCTAACCAAATTGTGCTCTTCTAGGTTGATGTTTCGTCTACAGTAGCAGTTTTTATATGTAGGTTTCACTCTGTTCTCTCTTATATAGATAGATGAATTTGGAACTCTAAATCTAACATGGTTTGTAGTAGCTCTTTGACACTTGACAAAAAAAAGTAGTTCTCAGTTTTGTCTTGTTGGTTTGTTTCCTCTTCATGTAGTCCTAGGCACACAATGTGGAAAAGCATTTTCATAGAGAGGGGTTGCCAAGCTTCCAAGAAATTACGATTTTCCGAAATACCAGCAAACATTTTTTCACCCAATCTTGATGTTACTTGGTGGTAATGATAGGTACACAAATCCCACTTGGCTCACCAAATTTTGTTCTTCTAGGTTGAAGCGTTCGTTTACAGTAGTAGTTTTTATTTTTAGGTTTCACTCTGTTCTCTCCTATATAAATAGATGAATTTGGAACTCTAAATACAACATGGTTTGCAGTAGCTCTTTGAAACTTGACAAAAAAATGTAGTTCTCAGTTTTGTCTCTATGGTTTGTTTCCTCTTCAAGTAGCCCAAAGCAGAGACTGTGGAAAAGCACTTTCATGGAAAGGGGTTGCCAAGCTTCCAAGAAATTACAAGTTTCCGAAATACCAGCAAATATTTTTTCACCCAATCTTGATGACACTTGGAGGTAATGATCAGTACACAAATCCCACTTGGATCACCAAATTTTCTTCTTCTAGGTTTAAGCGTTCGTCCAGAGTAGCAGTTTTAATATTTAGGTTTCCCTCTGTTCTCTCCTATAAAGATAGATGAATTTGGAACTCTAAATCCAACATGGTTTGCAGTAGCTCTTTGAAACTTGACACAAAAAAGTAGTTCTCAGTTTTGTCTCTATGGTTTGTTTCCTCTTCAAGTAGCCCTAAGCAGAGACTGTGGAAAAGCACTTTCATGGAACGGGGTTGCCAAGCTTCCAAGAAATTACGAGTTTCCGAAATACCAGCAAATATTTTTTCACCCAATCTTGATGATACTTCGTGGTAATGATCGGTACACAAATCCCACTTGACTCACCAAATTGTGTTCTTCTAGTTTGAAGCGTTCGTTTACAGTAGCAGTTTATATTTTTAGGTTTCCATCTGTTCTCTCCTATATAGATACATGAATTTGGAACTCTAAATGCAACATTTTTTGTAGTAACTCTTTGAAACTTGACAAAATAAAGGAGTTCTCAGTTTTGTCTCTATGGTTTGTTTCCTCTTCAAGTAGCCCTAGGCACAGAATGTGAAAAAGCACTTTCATTGAGAGGGGTTGCCAATCTTCTAAGAATTAACGAGTTTCCGAAATACCAGCAAATATTTTTTCACACAAACTTGATGATGCTTCCTCGTAATCATCAGTACACAAATTCCACTTGGCTCAACAAATTTTGTTCTTCTAGGTTGAAGCGTCTTCTACAGTAGCAGTTTTTATATTTAGGTTTCATTCTGTTCTCTCCTATATAGATAGATGAATTTGGAACTCTAAATCCAACATGGTTTTTAGTAGCTCATTGAAACTTGACAAAATAAAGTAGTTCCCATATTTGTCTCTGTTGTTTGTTTCCTCTTCAAGTAGCCCTAGGCACAGACTGTGGAAAAGCACTTTCATTGAGACGGGTGGCCAAGCTTCTAAGAAATAACGAGTTTCCGAAATACCAGCAAATATTTTTTCACCCAATCTTGATGATACTTGGTGGTAATGAGCAGTACACAAATCCCACTTGGCTAACCAAATTGTGCTCTTCAAGGTTGATGTTTTGTCTACAGTAGCAGTTTTTATAAGTAGGTTTCACTCTGTTCTCTCTTATATAGATAGATGAATTTGGAACTCTAAATCTAACATGGTTTGTAGTAGCTCTTTGACACTTGACAAAAAAAAAGTAGTTCTCAGTTTTGTCTTATTGGTTTGTTTCCTCTTCATGTAGTCCTAGGCACACAATGTGGAAAAGCATTTTCATAGAGAGGGGTTGCCAAGCTTCCAAGAAATTACGAGTTTCCGAAATACCAGCAAACATTTTTTCACCCAATCTTGATGTTACTTGGTGGTAATGATAGGTACACAAATCCCACTTGGCTCACCAAATTTTGTTCTTCTAGGTTGAAGCGTTCTTTTACAGTAGCAGTGTTTATTTTTAGGTTTCACTTTGTTCTCTCCTATATACATAGATGAATTTGGAACTCTAAATCCAACATGGTTTGTAGTAGCTATTTGAAACTTGAAAAAATAAAGGAGTTTTCTGTTTTGTCCCTATGGTTTGTTTCCTCTTCATGTAGCCCTAAGCACAGACTGTGGAAAAGCACTTTCATTGAGAGGGGTGGCCAAGGTTCTAAGAAATAACGAGTTTCCGAAATACCAGCAAATATTTTTTAACCCAATCTTGATGACACTTGGAGGTAATGATCAGTACACCAATCCCACTTGGCTCACCAAATTTTCTTTTTCTAGGTTGAAGCGTTCGTGTAGAGTAGCAGTTTTAATATTTAGGTTTCCCTCTGTTCTCTCCTATAAAGATAGATGAATTTGGAACTCTAAATCCAACATGGTTTGTAGTAGCTCGTTGAAACTTGACAAAATAAAGTAGTTCTCAGTTTTGTCTCTATGGTTTGTTTCCTCTTCTAGTAGCCCTAAGAATAGACTGTGGAAAAGCACTTTCATGGAAAGGGGTTGCCAAGTTCCAAGAAATTACGAGTTTTCAAAATATCAGCAAATATTTTTTCACCCAATCTTGATGATACTTGCTGGTAATGATCGGTACAGAAATCCCACTTGGCTCACCAAATTTTGTTCTTCTAGGTTGAAGCGTTCGTTTACAGTATCAGTATTTATTTTTAGGTTTCACTTTGTTCTCTCCAATATAGATAGATGAATTTGGAACTCTAAATCCAACATGGTTTGTAGTAGCTATTTGAAACTTGACAAAATAAAGGAGTTTTCAGTTTTGTCCCTATGGTTTGTTTCATCTTCATGTAGCTTTAAGCACAGACTGTGGAAAAGCACTTTCATTGAGAGGGGTGGCCAAGGTTCTAAGAAATAACGAGTTTCCGAAATACCAGCAAATATTTTTTAACCCAATCTTGATGACACTTCGAGGTAATGATCAGTACACAAATCCCACTTGGCTCACCAAATTTTTTTTTTCTAGGTTGAAGCGTTCGTGTAGAGTAGCAGTTTTAATATTTAGGTTTCCCTCTGTTCTCTCCTATAAAGATAGATGAATTTGGAACTCTAAATCCAACATGGTTTCTAGTAGCTCTTTGAAACTTGACAAAAAAAAGTAGTTCTCAGTTTTGTCTCTATGGTTTGTTTCCTCTTCTAGTAGCCCTAAGAATAGATTGTGGAAAAGCACTTTCATGGAAAGGTGTTGCCATGTTTCCAAGAAATTATGAGTTTCCGAAATACCAGCAAATATTTTTTCACCCAATCTTGATGATACTTGGTGGTAATGATCGGTAGGACAAATCCCACAAGACTCACCAAATTTTTTCTTCCAGTTTGAAGCGTTCGTTTACAGTAGCAGTTTATATTTTTAGGTTTCCCTCTCTTCTCTCCTATATAGGTAGATGAATTTGGAACTCTAAATCCAACATGGTTTGTAGTAGCTGTTTGAAACTTGACAGAAAAATGTAGTTCTCTGCTTTGTCTCTATGATTTGTTTCCTCTTCAAGTATCCCTAAGCAGAGACTGTAGATAAGCACTTTCATTGAAAGGGGTTGCCAAGCGTCCATAAAATTACGAGTTTCTAAAATACCAGGAAATATTTTTTCACTCAATCTTGATGATACGTGGTGGTAATGACAAGTACACAAATCCCACTTGGCTCACCAAATTTTGTTCTTCTAGGTTTAAGCGTTCGTCTACAGTAGCAGTTTTTATATTTAGGTTTCAGCCTGTTCTCTCCTATATAGATAGATGAATTTGGAACTCTAAACCCAACATGGTTTGTAGTAGCTCTTGGAAACATGACAAAATAAAGTGTTTCTCAGTTTTGGCTCTATGGTTTGTTTCCTCTTCAAGTAGCCCTAGGTCCAGACTGTGGAAAAGCACTTTCATGGAACGGGGTTGCCAAGCTTCCAAGAAATTACGAGTTTTGGAAATATCAGCAAATATTTTTTCACCCAATCTTGATGATACTTGCTGGTAATGATCGGTACACAAATCCCACTTGGCTCAACAAATTTTGTTCTTCTAGGTTGAAGCGTTCGTTTACAGTAGCAGTTTTTATTTTGAAGTTTCAATTTTTTCTTTATTATATAGATAGATGAATTTGGAACTTTAAATGCAACATGGTTTGTAGTAGCTAGTTGAAACTTGACAAAATAAAGTAGTTCTCAGTTTTGGCTCTATGGTTTGTTTCCTCTTCAAGTAGCCCTAGGTCCAGACTCTGGAAAAGCACTTTCATGAAAAGGGGTTGCCAAGCTTCCAAGAAATTACAAGTTTCCGAAATATCAGCAAATAATTTTTCACCCAATCTTGATGATACTTTTTGATAATGATCGGTACAAAAATCCCACTTGGCTCATAAAATTTTGTTCTTCTAGGTGAAGCGTTCGTTTACACTAGCAGTTTTTATTTTGAAGTTTCACTTTTTTCTTTATTATATAGATTGAATTTGGAACTCTAAATGCAACATGGTTTGTAGTAGCTCTTTGAAACTTGACAAAATAAAGGAGTTCTCAGTTTTGTCTCTATGGGTTGTTTCCTCTTCAAGTAGCCCTAAGCACAGACTGTTGAAAAGCACTTTCATTGAACGTTGTTGCCAAGCTTCCAAGAAATATGGAGGTTCCGAAATGCCAGCAAATATTTTTTCACCCAATCTTGATGATACGTGGTTTTAATGATCAGTACACACATTTCACTTGGCTCACCAAATTTTGTTCTTCTAGGTTTAAGGGTTCATCTACAGTATGAGTTTTTATATTTAGGTTTCCCTCTGTTCTCTCCTATATAGATAGATGAATTTGGAACTATAAATCCAACATGGTGTGTAGTAGCTCCTTGAAACTTGACAAAAAAAAGTAGTTCTCAGTTTTGTCTCTATGGTTTGTTTCCTCTTCACGTAGTCCTAAGCAGAGACTGTGGAAAAGCACTTTCAATGAAAGGGGTTGCCAACCTTCCAAGAAATTACGAGTTTCCGAAATACCAGCAAATATTTTTTCACCCATTCTTGATGATACGTGGTGGTAATGACAAGCACACAAATCCCTCTTGGCTCACCAAACTGTGTTCTTCTAGGTTGAAGCGTTCGTTTACAGTAGCAGTTTTTATTTTTAGGTAACACTCTGTTCTCTCCTTTATAGATAGATGAATTTGGAACTCTGAATCCAACATGGTTTGTAGTAGCTCACTGAAACTTGACAAAATTAAGGGGTTCTCAGTTTTGTCTCTATGGTTTGTTTCCTCTTCAAGTAGCCCCTAGGCACACAATGTGGACAAGCACTTTCATTGAGAGGGGATGCCAAGCTTCTAAGAAATAAACGAGTTTCCGAAATACGAGCAAATATTTTTCACCCAATCTGGATGATGATTCGTTGTAATGATCAGTACACAAATCCCACTTGGCTCACCAAATTTTGTTCTTCTAAAGTTGAAGCGTTCGTCTACAGTGGCAGTTGTTATATTTAGGTTTCATTCTGTTCTCTCCTATATAGATAGCTGAATTTGGAACTCTTAATCCAACATGGTTTGTAGTAGCTCATTGAAACTTGACAAAATAAAGTAGTTCTCAGATTTGTCCCAGTGGTTTGTTTCCTCTTCAAGTAGCCCTAGGCACAGACTGTGGAAAAGCACTTTCATTGAGATGGGTTGCCAAGCTTCTAAGAAATAACGAGTTTCCAAAATACCAGCAAATATTTTTTCACCCAATCTTGATGATACTTGTTGGTAATGAGGAGTACACAAATCCCACTTTGGCTCACCAAATTGTGTTCTTCTAGGTTGAAGTGTTCGTGTACAGTAGCGGTTTTTATATGTAGGTTTCACTCTGTTCTCTCTTATATAGATAGATGAATTTGGAACTCTAAATGAAACATGGTTTGTAGTAGCTCTTTGAAACTTGACAAAATAAAGGAGTTCTCAGTTTTGTCTCTATGGTTTGTTTCCTCTTCAAGTAGCCCTAGACACACAATGTGAAAAAGCACTTTCATTGAGAGGGGTTGCCAAGCTTCTAAGAAATAACGAGTTGCCGAAATACCAGCAAATATTTTTTCACCCAATCTTGATGATACTTGATGGTAATGATCAGTACACAAATCCCACTTGGCTCACCAAATTTTGTTTTTCTAGGTTGAAGCGTTCGTTTACAGTAGCAGTGTTTATATTTAGGTTTCAGCCTTTCTCTCCTATACAGATAGATGAATTTGGAACTCTAAATCCATCATGGTTTGTAGTAGCTCTTTGAAACATGACAAAATAAAAAAGTTTTCACTTTTGTCTCTATGGTTTGTTTCCTCTTCACGTAGCCCTTCACGTAGCCCTAGGCACAGACTGTGGAAAAGCACTTTCATTGAGAGGGGTTGCCAAGCTTCCAAGAAATTACGAGTTTCCAAAATACCAGCAAATATTTTTTCACCCAATCTTGATGATACTTGGTGGTAATGATCGGTACACAAATCCCACTTGGCTCACCAAATTTTGTTCTTCCAAGTTGAAGCGTTCGTTTACAGTAGCAGTTTTTATTTTTAGGTTTCACTCTGTTCTCTGCTATATAGATAGATGAATTTGGAACTCTAAATCCAACATGGTTTGTAGTAGCTCTTTGAAACTTGACAAAATAAAGGAGTTCTCAGTTTTGTCTCTATGGTTTGTTTCCTCTTCCATTAGCCCTAGGCAAAGACTGTGGAAAAGCAATTTCATTTTGAGGGGTTGCCAAGATTCCAAGAAATAACGAGTTTCGGAAATACCAGCAAACCTTTTTTCACCCAAACTTGATGATACGTCGTGGTAATGATCAGTAAACAAATCCAACTTGACTCACCAAATTGTGTTCTTCTAGGTTGAAGGTTTCGTCCACAGTAGCAGTATTTATATGTAGGTTTCAATCTGTTCTCTCTTATATAGATAGATGAATTTGGAACTCTAAATCCAACATGGTTTGTAGTAGCTCTTTGAAACTTGACAAAATAAAGTAGTTCTCAGTTTTGGCTCTATGGTTTGTTTCCTCTTCAAGCAGCCCTAGGCACAGACTGTGTAAAAGCACTTTCATGGAAAGGGGTTGCCAAGCTTCCAAGAAATAACGAGTTTCCGAAATATCAGCAAATATTTTTTCACCCAATCTTGATGATACTTGGTGGTAATGATAGGTACACAAATCCCACTTGGCTCACCAAATTTTTTTCTTCTAGGTTGAAACATTCGTTTACAGTAGCAGTTTTTATTTTGAAGTTTCACTTTGTTCTTTATTATATAGATAGATTAATTTCAAACTCTAAATGCAACATGGTTTGTAGTAGCTCTTTGAAACTTGACAAAATAAAGGAGTTCTCAGTTTTGTCTCTATTGTTTGTTCTCTCTTCAAGTAGCCCTAAGCAAGACTGTGGAAAAGCACTTTCATGGAAAGGGGTTGCCAAGCTTTCAAGAAATTACGAGTTTCCAAAATACCACTAAATATTTTTTCTCCCAATCTGGATGATACATGGTGGTAATGACAAGCACACAAATCGAACTTGGCTCACCAAATTTTGTTCTTCTAGGTTGAAGCGTTCATTTTCAGTAGCAGTTTTTATTTTTAGGTTTCACTCTGTTCTCTCCTATATAGATAGATGAATTTGGAACTCTAAATCCATCATGGTTTGTAGTAGCTCTTTGAAACTTGACAATATAAAGGAGTTCTCAGTTTTGTCTCTATGGTTTGTTTCCTCTTCAAGTAGCCCTAGGCACAGACTGTGGAAAAGCACATTCATTGAAAGGGGTTGCCAAGCTTCCAAGAAATAACGAGGTTGCGAAATACCAGCAAATATTTTTTCGCCCAATCTTGATTATACGTGGTGGTAATGATCAGTACACAAATCCCACTTGGCTCACCAAATTGTGTTCTTCTAGGTTGAAGTGTTCGTCTACAGTAGCAGTTTTTATATGTAGGTTTCACTCTGTTCTCTCTTATATAGATAGATGAATTTGGAACTCTAAATTCAACATGGTTTGTAGTAGCTCTTTGAAACTTGACAAAATAAAGGAGTTCTCAGTTTTGTCTCTATGATTTGTTTTCTCTCCAAGTAGCCCTAAGCAGAGACTGTGGAAAAGCACTTTGATTGAAAGGAGTTGCCAAGCTTCCAAGAAATTACAAGTTTCCGAAATATCAGCAAATATTCTTTCACCCAATCTTGATTGTACGTGGTGGTAATGACAAGTACACAAATACCACTTGGATCACCAAATTTTGTTCTTCTACCTTGAAGCGTTCGTCTACAGTAGCAGTTTTTATATTTAGGTTTCCCTCTGTTCGCTCCTATATAGATAGATGAATTTGGAACTCTAAATACAACATGGTTTGTAGTAGACCTTTGAAACTTGACAAAAAATTGTAGTTCTCAGTTTTGTCTCTATGGTTTGTTTCCTCTTCAAGTAGCCCTAAGCAGAGACTGTGGAAAAACACTTTCATTGAAAGTGGTTGCCAAGCTTCCAGAAATTACGAGTTTCCGAAATACCAGCAAAGATTTTTTCTCCCATTCTTGATGATACGTGGTGGTAATGACAAGCACACAAATCTCTCTTGGCTCACCAAATTTTGTTCTTTTAGGTTGAAGCGTTCATTTACAGTAGCAGTTTTTATTTTTAGGTTTCACTCTGTTCTCTCCTATATAGATAGATGATTTTGGAACTCTGAATCCAACATGGTTTGTAGTAGCTCTTTGAAACTTGAAAAAATAAAGTAGTTCTCAATTTTGTCTCTATGGTTTGTTTCTTCTTCAAGTAGCCCTAGGTACAGACTGTGGAAAAGCACTTTATTGAAGGGGTTGCCAAGCTTCCAAGAAATGACGAGTTTCTGAAATACCAGCAAATAATTTTTCACCCAATCTTGATGATACTTGGTGGTAATGATCGGTACAGAAATCCCACTTGACTCACCAAATTTTGTCCTTCTAGTTTGAAGCGTTATTTTACAGTAGCAGTTTATATGTTTAGGTTTCCCTCTGTTCTCTCCTATATAGATAGAGGAAATTGGAGCTCTAAATCCAACATGGTTTGTAGTAGCTGTTTGAAACTTGACAAATAAGAGAGTCTCAATTTTGTCTGTACGGTTAGTTTCCTCTTCAAGTAGCTCTAGGCACAGAC
Organism: Callospermophilus lateralis; assembly: GCF_048772815.1. NCBI lineage: Eukaryota > Metazoa > Chordata > Mammalia > Rodentia > Sciuridae > Callospermophilus > Callospermophilus lateralis. The sequence goes on along the minus strand of NW_027513294.1, from coordinate 79,182 downwards.
TGTGGAAAAGCACTTTCATTGATAGGGGTTGCCAAGCTTCTAAGAAATAACGAGATTCCGAAATACCAGCAAATATTTTTTCACCCAATCTTGATGATACTTCGTGGTAATCATCGGTACACAAATCCCACTTGACTCACCAAATTTTGTTCTTCTAGTTGAAACGTTCGTTTACAGTAGCAGTTTATATATTTAGGTTTCCCTCGGTTCTCTCCTATATAGATAGATGAATTTGGAACTCTAAATTCAACATGGTTGGTAGTAGCTCTTTGAAACTTGACAAAATAAAGGAGTTCTCAGTTTGTCTCTATGGTTTGTTTCCTCTTCAACTAGCCCTAGGCACAGAATGTGGAAAAGCAATTTCATTGAGAGGGGTTGCCAAGCTTCTAAGAAATAACGAGTTTCCGAAATACCAGCAAAAATTTTTTCACCCAATCTTGATGATACATCGTGGTAATGATCAGTACTCAAATCCCACTTGACTCACCAAATTGTGTTCTTCTAGTTTGAAGGGTTCGTTTACAATAGCAGTTTTAATTTTTAGTTTTCACTCTGTTCTCTGCTATATAGATGGATGAATTTGGAACTCTAAATCCAACATGGTTGGTAGTAGGTGTTTGAAAGTTGACAAAAAAAGTAGTTCTCAGTTTTGTCTCTATGATTTGTTTCCTCGTCAAGTTAGCCTAAGCAGAGCCTGTGGAAGAGCATTTTAATTGATAGGTGTTTCCATACGTCAAAGAAATTAAGGGTTTCTGAAATACCAGTAAATATTTTTTCACCCAATCTTGATGATACGTGGTGGTAATGACAAGTACACATATACCACTTGGCTCACCAAATTTTGTTCATCTACGTTGAAGCGTTCGTTTACAGTAGCCGTTTTTATTTTAGGTTTCACCTTGTTCTCTCCTATATAGATAGATGAATTTGGAACTCTAAATGCAACATGGTTTGTAGTAGCTCTTTGAAACTTGACAAAAAAAGTAGTTCTCAGTTTTGTCTCCTTGGTTTGTTTCCTCTTCAAGTAGCCCTAGGCACAGTCTGTGGAAAAGCACAAAAATTGAAAGGGGTTGCCAAGCTTCCAAGAAATAACGAGGTTGCGAAATACCAGCAAATATTTTTCACCCAATCTTGATTATACGTGGTGGTAATGATCAGTACACAAATCCCATTTGACTCACCAAATTTTGTTCTTCTAGTTTTAAGCGTTCGTTTACAGTAGCAGTTTTAATATGTAGGTTACACTTTGTCTCTCTTATATAGGTAGATGAATTTGGAACTCTAAAATCCAACATGGTTTGTAGTAGCTCTTTGAAACTTGACAAAAAATAGCTCTCAGTTTTGTCTCTATGGTTTGTTTCCTCTTAAATTAGCCCTAAGCAGAGACTGTGGAAAAGCACTTTCAATGATAGGGGTTGCCAAGCTTCCAAGAATTATGAGTTTCCGAAATACCAGCAAATATTTTTTCACCCAATCTTGATGATACTTGGTGGTAATGATCAGTCCACAAATCCCACTGGACTCACCAAATTTTGTTCCTCTAGTTTGAAGCGTTCGTTTACAGTAGCAGTATTTATATGTAGGTTGCACTCTGTTCTCTCTTATATAGGTAGATGAATTTGGAACTCTAAATCCAACATGGTTTGTAGTAGCTCTTTGAACTTGACAAAATAAAGAAGTTCTCAGTTTTGTCTCAATGATTTGTTTCCTCTTTAAGTAGCCCTAAGCAGAGACTGTGGAATAGCACTTTCATTGAAAGGGTTGCCAAGCTTCCAAGAAATAATGAGTTTCCGAATACCAGCAAATATTTTTTCACCCCATCTTGATGATACGTGGTGGTTTGACAAGTACACAAATCCCACTTGACTCACGAAATTTTGTTCTTCTAGGTTGAAGCGTTCGTTTACAGTAGCAGTTTTAATTTTTAGGTTTCACTCAGGTCTCTCCTATATCAATAGATGAATTTGGAACTCTAAATCCGCATGGTTTGTAGAGCTCTTTGATACTTGACAAAATAAAGGAGTTCTCAATTTTGTCTCTATGGTTTGTTTCTTCTTCAAGTAGCCCTAGGCACAGACAGTGTAAAAGCCACTTTCATTGAAAGGGGTTGCCACGCTTCCAAGGAATAACGAGTTTCCGAAATACCAGCAAATAATTTTTCACCCAATCTTGATGATACTTGCTGGTAATGATCAGTACAGAAATCCCACTTGACTCACCAAATATTGTTCTTCTAGTTTGAAGCGTTCGTTTACAGTAGCAGTTTATATTTTAGGCTTCCGCTGTTCTCTCCTATATAGAAAGATGAATTTGGAACTCTAAATCCAACATGGTTTGTAGTAGCTCTTTGAAACTTGAAAAAATAAAGTATTTCTCTGTTTTGTCTCTATGGTTTGTTTCCTTTTCAAGTAGCCCTAGGCACAGACTGTGGAAAAGCACTTTCATTGAAAGGGGTTGCCAAGCTTCCAAGAAATTAAGAGTTTCCGAAATACCAGCAAATATTTTTTCACGCAATCTTGATGATACGTGGTGGTATTGACAAGTACACAAATCCCACTTGGCTCACCAAATTTTGTTCTTCTAGGTTGAAGCATTCGTTTTCACTAGCAGTTTTAATTTTTAGGTTTCCCTCTGTTTTCTCGTATATAGATAGATGAATTTGGAACTCTAAATCCAACATGGTTTGTAGTAGCTCTTTGAAACATGAAAAAATAAAGAGTTCTCAGTTTTGTCTCTATGGTTTGTTTCCTCTTCAAGTAGCCCTAGGCACAGTCTGTGGAAAAGCACTTTCATTGAGAGGGGTTGAAAAGCTTCTTAGAAATAACGAGTTTCCGAAATACCAGCAAATATTTTTTCACCCAATCTTGATGATACTTGGTGGTCATGATCAGTACAACAAATTTCACTTCTCTCACCAAATTTTGTTCTTCTAGTTTGAAGCATTCGTTTACAGTAGCAGTTTTTATATTTAGGTTTCACTCTGTTCTCTCCTACATAGATAGATGAATTTGGAACTCTAAATCCCTCATGGGTTGTAGTAGCTCTTGAAACTTGACAAAAAAAAAAAAGTTCTCAGTTTTGTCGCTATATTTTGGTTTGTTTCCTCTTCATGTAGCCCTAGGCACAGACTGTGGAATAGCACTTTCATTTAGAGGGGTTGCCAAGCTTCTAAGAATTAACGAGTTTCCCGAAATACCAGCAAATATTTTTTCACCCAATCTTCATGATGCTTCGTGGTAACGATCGATACAGAAATCCCACTTGTCTCACCAATTTTTTTTCTTCTAGTTTGAATAGTTCGTTTACAGTAGGAGTTTATATTTTTAGGTTTCCCTCTGTTCTCTCCTATATAGATAGATGAATTTGGAACTCTAAATCCAACATGGTTTGTAGTAGCTCTTGAAACTTGACAAAATAAAGGAGTTCTCAGTTTGTCTCTATGGTTTGTTTCCTCTTCAAGTAGCCCTAGGCACAGACTGTAGAAAAGCACTTTCATTGAGAGGGGTAGCCAAGCTTCTAAGAATTAACGAGTTTCAGAAATACCAGCAAATATTTTTTCACCCAATCTTGATTATACCTGTAGGTAATGACAAGCACACAAATCCTTCTTGGCTCACCAAATTTTGTTCATCTAGGTTGAAGCGTTCGTTTACAGTAGCAGTTTTTATTTTTAGGTTTCACTCTATCTCTCCTATATAGATAGATGAATTTGAAACTCTAAATCCAACACTGTTGTAGTAGCTCATTGAAACTTGACAAAATAAAGGTGTTCTCAGTTTTGTCTCTATGGTTTGTTTCCTCTTCAAGTAGCCCTAGGCACAGACTGTGGAAAAGCAATTTCATTGAAAGGGTTGCCAAGCTTCCAAGAAATAACGAGTTTCCGAAATACAAGCAAATATTTTTCACCCAATCTTGATGATACGTGGTGGTATTGACAAGTACACAAATCCCAGTTGTCTCACCAATTTTTTTTCTTCTAGTTTGAATAGTTCGTTTACAGTAGGAGTTAATAGTTTTAGGTTTCCCTCTGTTCTCTCCTATATAGATAGATGAATTTGGAACTCTAAATCCAACATAGTTTATAGTAGCTCTTTGAAACTTGACAAAATAAAGGAGTTCTCAGTTTTGTCTCTATGGTTTGTTTCTTCTTCAAGTAGCCCTAGGCACAGACTGTAGAAAAGCACTTTCATTGAGAGGGGTTGCCAAGCTTCTAAGAATTAACGAGTTTCCGAAATACCAGCAAATATTTCTTCACCCAATTTTGATTATACTTGGAAGAAACGACAAGCACACAAATCCTTCTTGGCTCATCAAATTTGGTTCATCTAGGTTGAAGCATTCATTTACAGTAGCAGTTTTTATTTTTAGTTTTCACTCTGATCTCTCCTATATAGATAGATGAATTTGAAACTCTAAATCCAACATTGTTTGTAGTAGCTCATTGAAACTTGACAAAATAAAGGTGTTCTCAGTTTTGTCTCTATGGTTTGTTTCCTCTTCAAGTAGCCCTAGGCACAGACTGTGGAAAAGCACTTTCATTGAAAGGGGTTGCCAAGCTTCCAAGAAATAACGAGTTTCCGAAATACAAGCAAATATTTTTTCACACAATCTTGATGATACGTGGTGGTAATGACAAGTACACAAATCCCACTTGGCTCACCAAATTTTTTTCTTCTAGGTTGAAGCGTTCGTTTACAGTAGCAGTTTTAATTTTTAGGTTTCACTCTGTTCTCTCCTATATAGATAGATGAATTTGGAACTCTAAATCCAAAATGGTTGGTAGTAGCTCCTTGAAACTTGACAAAATAAAGGAGTTCTCAGTTTTGTCTCTATGGTTTGTTTCCTCTTCAAGTAGCCCTAGGCACAGGCTGTGGAAAAGCACTTTCATTGAGAGGGGTTGCCAAGATTCTAAGAAATAACGAATTTCTGAAATACCAGCAAATAATTTTTCACCCAATCTTGGTGATACGTGGTGGTGATGATCAGTACACAAATCCCACAAGGCTCTTCAAATTGTGTTCTTCTAGGTTGAAGCGTTCGTCTACAGTAGCAGTTTATATATGTAGGTTTCACTCTGTTCTCTCTTATATAGATAGATGAATTTGGAACTCTGAATTGTCCATGGTTTTTAGTAGCTCTTTGATACTTGACAAAATAAAGGAGTTCTCAGTTTTGTCTGTATGGTTTGTTTCCTCTTCAAGTAGCCCTAGGCACAGACTGTGGAAAAGCACTTTCATTGAGAGGGGTTGAAAAACTTCTAAGAAAAAACGAGTTTCCGAAATACAAGCAAATATTTTTTCACCCAATCTTGATGATACTTGCTGGTAATGATCCGTACAGAAATCCCACTTGATTCACCATATTTTGTTCTTCTAGTATAAAGCGTTTGTTTACATTAGCAGTTTATATTTTTAGATTTCCCTCTGTTCTCTCCTATATAGATAGATGAATTTGGAACTTAAATCCCACATGGTTTGTCGTAGCTCTTTGAAACTTGACAAAAAAGGAGTTCTCAGTTTTCTCTCTATGGTTTGGTTTGTTTCCTCTTCAAGTAGCCCTAGGCACAGACTGTGAAAAAGCACTTTCATTGAGAGGGGTTGCCAAGCTTCTACGAATTAACGAGTTTTTGAAATATCAGCAACTATTTTTTCACCCAATCTTCATGATGATTGATGGTAATGATCGGTACAGAAATCCAACTTGACTCACCAAATTTTGTTTTTCTAGTTTGAAGCTTTCGTTTACAGTAGAGGTTTATATTTTTAGGTTTCTTTCTGTTCTCTCCTATATAGATACATGAATTTGGAACTCTAAATCCAACATGGTTTGTAGTAGCTCTTGGAAACTTGGCAAAATAAAGGAGTTCTCAGTTTTGTCTCTATGGTTTGTTTCCTCTTCAAGTAGCCCTAGGCACAGACTGTGGAAAAGCACTTTCATTGAGAGGGGTTGCCAAGCTTCTAAGAATTAACGAGTTTCCGAAATACCAGCAAATATTTTTTCAATCAATTTTGATTATACTTGGAAGTAACGACAAGCACACAAATCCTTCTTGGCTCAAAAATTTTGTTCATCTAGGTTGAAGCATTCGTTTACAGTAGCAGTTTTTATTTTTAGGTTTCACTCTGTTCTCTCCTATATAGATAGATAAATTTTAAACTCTAAATCCAACATTGTTTGTAGTAGCTCATTGAAACTTGACAAAATAAAGGAGTTCTCAGTTTTGTCTCTATGGTTTGTTTCCTCTTCAAGTAGCCCTAGGCACAGACTGTGGAAAAGCACTTTCATTGAGAGGGCTTGCCAAGCTTCTAAGAATTAACGAGTTTCGGAAATACCAGCAAATATTTTTTCACCCAATCATGATGATGCTTGGTGGTAATGATCGGTACAGATATCCCACTTGACTCACCAAATTTTGTTCTTCTAGTTTGAAGCGTTCGATTACAGTAGCAGTTTATATTTTAAGGCTTCCCTCTGCTCTCTCCTATATAGATAGATAAATTTGGAACTCTAAATCCAACATGGTTTGTAGTAGCCTTTTGAAACTTGACAAAATAAAGGAGTTCTCAGTTTTGTCTCTATGGTTTGTTTCCTTTTCAAGTAGCCCTAGGCACAGACTGTGGAAAAGCACTTTCATTGAGAGGGGTTGCCAAGCTTCTAAGAAATAACGAGTTTCCGAAATACCAGCAAATGTTTTTTCAACCAATCTTGATGATACGTGGTGGTAATGATCTGTACACAAATCCCACTTGGGTCACCAAATTTTGTTCTTGTAGGTTGAAACGTTCGTCCACAGTAGCAGTTTTTATTTTTAGGTTTCCCTCTCTTCTCTCCTATATAGATAGTTGAATTGAGAACTCTAAATCCAACATGGTTTGCAGTAGTTCTTTGAAATGACAAAAAAAAGTAGTTCTCAGTTTTATCTCTATTGTTTGTTTCCTCCTCAAGTAGCCCTAAGCAGAGACTGTGGAAAAGCACTTTCATTGAGAGGGCTTGCAAGATTCTGAGAATTAACGAGTTCGGAAATACCAGCAAATATTTTTCACCCAAACTTGATGATACTTGGTGGTAATGATCGGTACAGAAATCCCACTTGACTCACCAAATTTTGTTCTTCTAGGTGAAGCGTTTGTTTACAGTAGCATTTTATATTTTTAGGTTTCCCTTTGTTCTCTCCTATATAGATAGATGAATTTGGAACTCTAAATCCAACATGGTTTGTAGTAGCTCTTTGAAACTTGAAGAAATGAAGGAGTTCTCAGTTTTGTCTCTATGGTTTGTTTCTTTTCAAGCAGCCCTAGGCTCAGACTGTGGAAAAGCACTTTCATTGAAAGGGGTTGCCAAGCTTCATTGAAATTACGAGTTTCCAAATACCAGCAAATATTTTTTCACCCAATCTTGATTATACCTGTAGGTAATGACAAGCACATGAATCCCTCTTGGCTCACCAAATTTTGTTCCTCTAGGTTGAAGCGTTCGTTTACAGTAGCAGTTTTTATTTTTAGGATTCACTCTGTTCTCTCCTACATAGCTAGATGAATTTGGAACTCTAAATCCAACATGGTTGTAGTAGCTCATTGAAACTTGACAAAATAAAGGGAGATCTCAGTTTTGTCTCTATGGTTTGTTTCCTCTTCAAGTAGCCCCAGGCAGAGACTGTGGAAAAGCACTTTCATTGAAAGGGGTTGCCAATCTTCCAAGAAATAATGAGTTTCCGAAAACCAGCAAATATTTTTTCACCCAATCTTGATGATACTTGGTGTCATGATCGGTTCAGAAATCCCACGTGACTCACCAAATTTTGTTCTTCTAGATTGAAGCGTTCGTTTACAGCAGCAGTTTATATTTTTAGGTTTCCCTCTGTTCTCTCCTATATAGATAGATGAATTTGGAACTCTAAATCCAACATGGTTTGTAGTAGGTCTTTGAAACTTGACAAAAAAAAAGTAGTTCTCAGTTTTGTCTCTATGATATGTTTCCTCTTAAAGTAGCCCTAAGCAGAGACTGTGGAAAGCACTTTCATGGAAAGGGGTGGCCAAGCTTCCAAGAAATTACGAGTTTCCGAAATACCAGCAAATATTTTTTCTCCCAATCTTGATGACACGTGGTGGTAATGAATAGTACACAAATCCCACTTGGCTCACCAAATTTTGTTCTTCTAGGTTGAAGCGTTCGTTTACAGTAGCAGTTTTTATTTTTAGTTTAACTTTGTTCTCTCTATATAGGTAAATGAATTTGGAACTCTAAAATCGAACATGTTTGTAGTAGCTCATTGAAACTTGACAAAATAAAGGAGTTCAGTTTTGTCTCTATGGTTGATTCCTCTTCAAGTAGCCCTAGGCACAGACTGTGGAATAGCACTTTCATTGAGAGGGGTGGCAAGCTTCTAAGAATTAACGAGTTTCAGAAATACCAGCAAATATTTTTTCACCCAATCTTCATTATACTCTGAGGTCATGACAAGCAAATGAATCCCTCTTGGCTCACCAAATTTTGTTCCTCTAGGTTGAAGGGTTCGCTTACAGTAGCAGTTTTTATTTTAGGTTTCACTCTGTTCTCTCCTACATAGCTTGATGAATTTGGAACTGTAAATCCAACATGGTTTGTAGTAGCTCATTGAAACTTGACAAAATAAAGGAGTTCTCAGTTTTGTCTCTATGGTTTCTTTCCTCTTCAAGTAGCCCTAGGCAGAGACTGTGGAAAAGCACTTTCATTGAAAGTGGTTGCCAGCTTCCAAGAAATAATGAGTTTCCGAAATACCAGCAAATATTTTTCACCCAATGTTGATCATACTTGGTGGTAATGATCGGTACAGAAATCCCACTTGACTCACCAAATTTTGTTCTTCTAGTTTGAAGCGTTCGTTTACAGCAGCAGTTTATATTTTTAGGTTTCCCTCTGTTCTCTAATATAGATAGATGAATTTGGAACTCTAAATCCAACATGGTTTGTAGTAGTTCTTTGAAACTTGACAAAAAAAAGTAGTTCTCATTTTTGTCTCTATGGTTTGTTTCCTCTTAACGTAGCCCTAAGCACAGACTGTGAAAAGCACTTTCATTGAAAGGGGTGGCCAAGCTTCCAAGAAATACGAGTTCCCGAAATACCAACAAATATTTTTTCACCCAATCTTGATGACAAGTGGTGGTAATTACAAGTACACAAATCCCACTTGGCTCACCAAATTTTGTTCTTCTAGTTGAAGCGTTCGTTTACAGTAGCAGTTTTTATTTTAGTTGCACTTTGTTCTCTCCTATATAGATAAATGAATTTGGAACTCAAAATCCAACGTGGTTGTAGTAGCTCATTGAAACTTGACAAAATAAAGGAGTTCTCAGTTTTGCCTCTATGGTTTGTTTCCTCTTCAAGAAGCCCTAGGCACAGACTGTGGAAAAGCACTTTCTTTGAGAATGGTGGCAAGGTTCTAAGAAATAACGAGTTTCCGAATATCAGCAAATATTTTTTTACCCAATCTTGATGTTACTTGCTGGTAATGATCAGTACACAAATCCACTTGGCTCACCAATTTGTGTTCTTCTACGTTGAAGCGTTCGTCTATAGTAGCAGTTTTATATGTAGGTTTCACTATGTTCTCTCTTACATAGATAGATGAATTTTGAACTCTGAATTCAATATGGTTTGTAGTAGCTCTTTGAAACTTGACAAAATAACGAGTTCTCAGTTTTGTCTCTATGGTTTGTTTCCTCTTCAATTAGCCCTATGCACAGACTGGTGGAAAAGCACTTTCATGAAAGGGGTTGCAAGCTTCCAAGAAATAACGAGTTCCGAAATACCAGCAAATATTTTTTCACCCAATGTTGATGATACTTGGTGGTAATGATCGGTACAGAAATCCCATTTGACTCACCAAATTTTGTTCTCTTAGATGAAGCGTTCGTTTACAGTAGCAGTTTATATTTTTAGTTTCCTCTGTTCTCTCATATATAGATAGATGAATTTTGGAACTCTAAATCCCCCATAGTTTGTGAGGTTCTTTGAAACTTGACAAAATAAAGGAGTTCTCAGTTTTGTTCTATGGTTTGTTTCCTCTTCAAGTAGCCCTAGGCACAGACTGTGGAAAAGGACTTCATTGTGAGGGCTTGCCAAGCTTCTAAAAATTAACGAGTTACCGAATGCCAGCAAGTATTTTTCACATAATCTTGATTATGCTTGGTGGTTAAGATCGGTACAGAAATCCTACTTACTCACCAATTTTGTCTTCCAGTTTGAAGCGTTCGTTTACAGTAGCAGTTTATATTTTTAGGTTTCCTCTGTTCTCTCATATAAGATAGATGAATTTGGAACTCTCAATCCAACATGGTTTGTAGTAGCTCTTTGAAACTTGACAAAATAAAGTAGTTCTCAGTTTTGTATCTATGGTTTGTTTCCTCTTCAAGTAGCCCTAAGCAGAGACTGTGGAAAAGCATTTTCATTGAAAGGGTTGCCAAGCTTACAAGAAATTACGAGTTTCCGAAATACCAGCAAATATTTTTTCACCCAATCTTGATGATACTTGGTGGGAATAATTAGTACACAAATCCCACTTGGCTCACCAAATTTTGTTCTAGGTTGAAGTGTAGGTCTACAGTAGCAGTTTTTATATTTAGGTTTAACTGTTCTCTCCTATATAGATAGATGAATTTGGAACTCTAAATCCAACATGGTTTGTAGTAGCTCTTTGAAAATAGACAAAAAAAGTAGTTCTCAGTTTTGTCTCTATGATTTGTTTCCTCTTCAACTAGCCTAAGCTGAGATGGTGAAAAGCACTTTCATTGAAAGGGCTGCCAAGCTTCCAAGAAATTAGGAGTCTCCGAATACCAGCAATTATATTTACACCCAATCCTGATGAAAGGTGGTGGTAATGATCAGTACACAAGTCCCAGTTGGCTCGCCAAATTTTGTTCTTCTAGGTTGAAGCGTTCGTTTACAGTAGCAGTTTATATTTTTAGGTTTCCCTCTGTTCTCTCATATATAGATAGATGAATTGGAACTCTTAATCCAACATGGTTTTGTAGTAGCTCTTTTGAAACTTGACAATAAAAAGTAGATCTCAGTTTTGTCTCTATGGTTTGTTTCCTCTTCAAGTAGCCCTAGGCACAGACTGTGGAAATGCACTTTCATTGAGAGGGGTTGCCTAGCTTCTAAGAAATAACGAGTTCCGAAATACCAGCAAATATTTTTTCACCAATCTTGATGATACGTGGTGGAAATACAAGTACACAAATCCCACTTGGCTCAACAAATTTTTTCTTGTAGGTTGAAGCGCTCGTCTACAGTAGCAATTCTTATATTTAGTTTTCCCTGTGTTCTCTCCTATATAGATAGATGAATTTGGAACTCTAAATCCAACATGGTTGTAGTAGCTCTTTGAAACTTGATAAAATAAAGTAGTTCTCAGTTTTGTCTCTATGGTTTGTTTCCTCTTCAAGTAGCCTAAGCAGAGACTGTGGGAAAGCACTTTCATTGAAAGGTGTTGCAAGCTTTCAAGAAAATACGAGTTTCCGAAATACCAGCAAATATTTTTTACCCAATCTTGATGATACTTGGTTGTAATGAGCGGAACAAAAAATCAGACTTAACCCACCAAATTTTGTTCTTCTCGTTTGAAGCGTTCGTTTACATATCAGTCTATATTTTCACGTTTCCCTCTGTTCTCTCCTATAAAGATAGATAAATTTGGAAGCCTAAATCCAACATGGTTTGTAGTAGCCCTTTGAAATTTGACAAAATAAAGGAGTTCTCAGTTTTGTCTCTATGGTTTGTTTTCTCTTCAAGTAGCCCTAGCACACACTGTGGAAAAGCACTTTCATTGAGAGGGTTTGCAAGCTTCTAAGAAATAACGAGTTTCCGAAATAGCAGCAAATATTTTTTCACCCAATCTTGACGATACTTGGTGGAATAATTAGTACACAAATCCTACTTGGCTCACCAAATTTTGTTCTAGTTTGAAGCGTTCGTCTACATAGCAGTTATTATATTTAGGTTTAACTGTTCTCTCCTATATAGATAGATAAATTTGGAACTCTAAATCCAACATGGTTTGTAGTAGCTCTTTGAAATTGACAAAAAAAGTAGTTCTCAGTTTTGTCTCTATGATTTGTTTCCTCTTCCAACCAGCCCTAAGCAGAGACGGTGGAAAAGCACTTTCATTGAGAGGGGCTGCCAAGCTTCCAAGAAATTAGGAGTCTCCGAAATACCATCAATTATATTTACACCCAAACGTGATGAAACGTGGTGGTAATGATCAGTACACAAGTCCCACTTGCCTCGCCAAATTTTGTTCTTCTAGGTTGAAGCGTTCGTTTACAGTAGCAGTTTTATTTTTAGTTTCACTCTGTTCTCTCCTATATAGATAGATGAATTTGGAACTCTAAATCCAAAATGGTTTTTAGTAGCTCTTTGAAACTTGACAAAATAAAGGAGTTCTCATTTTTGTCTCTATGCTTTGTTTAATCTTCAAGTAGCTCGAGGCACAGACTGTGGAAAAGCACTTTTATTGGGAGGGGTGGGGAAGCTAATAAGAAATAACGAGTTTCCAAAATAGCAGCAAATATTTTTTCACAAAATCTTGATGATACTTGGTGGTATTGATCAGTACAAAAATCCCACTTGCGTCACCAAATTTTGTTCTTCTAGGTTGAAGAGTTCCTCACCAGTAACAGTTTTTATATTTAGGTTTCCCTCTGTTTTCCCATATATAGATAGATGATTTGGAACTCTAAATCCAACATGGTTTGAAGTAGCTCTTTGAAACTTGACAAATAAAGGAGTTCTCAATTTTCTCTCGATGGTTTGTTTCCTCTTCAAGTAGCCCTAGGCACAGACTGTGGAAAAGCACTTTCATTGAGAAGGGTTGCAAGCTTCTAAGAAATAACAAGTTTCCGAAATACCAGCAAATATTTTTTCACCCAATCTTGATGATACGTGGTGAAAATACACGTACACAAATCCCACTTGGCTCACCGAATTTTGTTGTTCTAGTGTGAAGCGTTCGTTTACAGTAGCAGTTTTTATTTTTAGGTTTCACTCTGTTCTCTCCTATATAGATAGATGAATTTGGAACTCTAAATCCAACATGGTTTGTAGTAGCTCTTTGAAACTTGACAATAAAAAGCAGATCTCAGTTTTGTCTCTATGGTTTGTTTCTTCTTCAAGTAGCCCTAGGCACAGACTGTGGAAAAGCACTTTCATTGAAAAGGGTTGGGAGGCTTCCAAGAAATTACGAGTTTCCAAAATCTTGACCCACCAAATTTTGTCTTCTAGTTTGAAGCGTTCGTTTACATAGCAGTCTATATTTTTAGGTTTCCCTCTGTTCTCTCCCATATAGATAGATGAATTTGGAAGTCTAAATTCAACATGGTTTGCAGTAGCTCTTTGAAACTTGACAAAGTAAAGGAGTTCTCAGTTTTGTCTCTATGATTTGTTTCCTCTTCAAGTAGTCCTAAGGAGAGACTGTGGAAAAGCACTTTCTTTGAGAGGGGTTGCCTAGCTTCTAAGAAATAAGGAGTTTCCGAAATACCAGCAAATATTTTTTCACCCAATCTTGATGATACTTGGTGGTAATGATCAGTACACAAATCCCACTTGGCTCACCAAATTGTGTTTTTCTAGGTTGAAGCGTTCGTTTACAGCAGCAGTTTTTATATGTAGGTTTCACTCTGTTATCTCTTATATAGATAGAAGAATTTGGAACTCTAAATCCAACATGGTTTGTAGTAGCTCTTTCAACCTTGACAAAAAAAAGTAGTTCTCAGTTTTGTCTCTATGGTTTGTTTCCTCTTCAAGTAGCCCTAAGCAGAGACTGTGGAAAAGCACTTTCATTGAAAGGGGTTGCCAAGCTTCCAAGAAATAACGAGTTTCCGAAATACCAGCAAATATTTTTTCACCCAATTGATGATACTTGGTGGTAATGGTCAGTACAAAAATCCCACTTGGCTCACCAAATTGTGTTCTTCTAGGTTGAAGCGTTCGTCTACAGCAGCAGTTTTTATATGTAAGTTTCACTCTGTTCTCTCTTATATAGATAGATGAATTTGGTACTCTAAATCCAACATGGTTTGTAGTAGCTCTTTGAAACTTGCCAAAATAAAGGAGTTCTCAGTTTTGTCTCTATGGTTTGTTTGCTCCTCAAGTAGCCCGAGGCACAGACTGTGGAAAAGCACTTTCATTGAAAGGGGTTGCCAAGCTTCCAAGAATTAACGAGTTTCGGAAATACCAGCAAATATTTTTTCACCCAATCTTGATGATACTTGGTGGGAATAATCAGTACACAAATCCCACTTGGCTCACCAAATTTTGTTCTTCTAGGTTGAAGCGTTCATCTACAGAAGCAGTTTATATTTTTAGGTTTCCCTCTGTTCTCTCCTATATAATAGATGAATTTGGAACTGTAAATCCAACATGGTTTGCAGTAGCTCTTTGAAACTTGACCAAAAAAAGTAGATCTCAGATTCATCTCTATTGTTTCTTTCCTCCTCCAGTAGCCCTAAGCAGAGACTGTGGGAAAGCACTTTCATTGAAAGGGTTGCCAAGCTTCCAAGAAATTACGAGTTTCCGAAATACCAGCAAATATTTTTTAACCCAGTCTTGATTATACGTGGCGGTAATGACAAGCACACGAATCCCTCTTGGCTCACCAAATTTTATTCATCTAGGTTGAAGCGTTCTTTTACAGTAGCAGTTTTTATTTTAATTTTCACTCTGTTCTCTCCTATATAGATAGATGAATTTGGAACTCTAAATCCCACATGGTTTGTAGTAGCTCTTTGAAACTTGACAAAATAAGGAGTTCTCAGTTTTTTCCTCTATGGTTTGTTTCCTCTTCTGGTAGCCCTAGGCAACGACTGTGGAACACCACTTTCATTGAGAGGGGTTGCCTAGCTTCTAAGAAATAAGGAGTTTCCGAAATACCCGCAAATATTTTTTCATCCAATCTTGATGATACTTGGTGGTAATGATCCGTACACAAATCCCACTTGGCTCAGCAAATTGTGTTCATCTAGGTTGAAGCGTTCGTCTACAGTAGCAATTCTTATATTTAGGTATCTTGTGTTCTCTCCTATATTGATAGATGAATTTGGAACTCTAAATCCAACATGGTTGTAGTAGCTCTTTGAAACTTGACAAAATAAAGTAGTTCTCAGTTTTGTCTCTATGGTTTGTTTCCTCTTCAAGTAGCCCTTTGCAGAGACAGTGGAAAAGCACTTTCATTGAAAGGGTTTGCCAAGCTTCCAAGAAATTACGAGTTTCCGAAATACCTGCAAATATTTTTTTACCCAATCTTGATGATACGTGGTTGTAATGATCGGAACACAAATCAGACTTGACTCACCTAATTTTGTTCTTCTAGTTTGAAGCGTTCGTTTACAGTAGCAGTCTATATTTTCAGGTTTCCCTCTGTTCTGTCCTATATAGATAGATGAATTTGGACTCTAAATCCAACATGGTTTGTAGTAGCTCTTTGATACTGGACAAAATAAAGTAGTTCTCAGTTTTGTCTCTATGATTTGTTTCCTCTTCAAGTAGCCCTAAGGAGAGACTGTGGAAAAGCACTTTCATTGAGAGGGCTTGTCAAGCTTCTAAGAAATAACGAGTTTCCGAAATACCAGCAAATATTTTATCACCCAATCTTGATGATACGTGGTGGTAATGATCAGTACACAAATCCCACTTGGCTCACCAAATTGTGTTCTTCTAGGTTGAAGCGTTCGTTTACAGCAGCAGTTTTTATATGTAGGTTTCACTCTGTTCTCTCTTATATAGATAGATGAATTCAAACTCTAAATCCAACAGGGTTTGTAGTAGCTCTTTGAAACTTCACAAAATAAAGGAGTTCTCAGTTTTGTCTCTATGGTTTGTTTGCTCTTCAAGTAGCCCGAGGCACAGACTGTGGAAAAGCACTTTTATTTAGAGGGGTTGCCAAGCTAATAAGAAATAACGAGTTTCCGAAATACCAGGAAATATTTTTTCACCCAATCTTGATGATACTTGGTGGTATTGATCAATACAAAAATCCCACTTGCGTCACCAAATTTTGTTCTTCTGGGTTGAAGCGTTCGTCACCAGTAGCAGTTTTTATATTTAGGTTTCAATCTGTTTTCCCCTATATAGATAGATGAATTTGGAACTCTAAATCCAACATGGTTTGTAGTAGCTCTTTGAACCTTGACAAAATAAAGGAGTTCTCAGTTTTGTCTCTATGGTTTGTTTCCTCTTCACTTAGCCCAAGGCACAGACTGTTGAAAAGCACTTTGATTGAGAGGGGTTGCCAAGCTTCTAAGAAATAACGAGTTTCCGAAATACCAGCAAATATTTTTTCAACCTATCTTGTTGATATTGGTAGTAATGATCGATAAACAAATCCTACTTGGCTCACCAAATTTTGTTCTTCTAGGTTGAAGCGTTCGTCTATAGTAGCAGTTTTTATTTTAGGTTTCACTCTGTTCTCTTCTATATAGTTAGAAGAATTTGGAACTCTAAATTCAACATGGTTTGTAGTAGCCTTTTGAAACTTGAAAAATAGAGGACTTCTCAGTTTTGTCTCTATGGTTTGTTTCCTCTTCACTTAGCCCAAGGCACAGACTGTGGAAAAGCACTTTCATTGAGAGGGGTTGCCAAGCTTCTAAGAAATAACGAGTTTCCAAAATACCAGCAAATATTTTTTCACCCAATCTTGATGATACTTGGTGGCAATAATCAGTACACAAATCCCACTTGGCTCACCAAATTTTGTTCTTCTAGGTTGAAGCCTTCATCTACAGTAGCAGTTTGTATATTTAGGTTTCCCAATGTTCTCTCCTATATAGATAGATGAATGTGGAACTCTAAATCCAACATGGTTTGTAGTAGCTCTTTGAAAATTGACAAAATAGTAGTTCTCAGTTTTGTCTCTATGGTTTGTTTGCTCTTCAAGTAGCCCGAGGCACAGACTGTGGAAAAGCACTTTTATTTAGAGGGGTTGCCAAGCTTCGAAGAAATAACGAGTTTCCGAAATACCAGCAAATATTTTTTCAACCAATCTTGTTGATATTGGTAGTAATGATCAATAAACAAGTCCTACTTGGCTCACCAAATTTTGTTCTTCTAGATTGAAGCGTTCATCTACAGTAGCAGTTTTATATTTAGGTTTCCCACTGTTCTCTCCTATATAGATAGATGAATTTGGAACTCTAAATCCAACATGGTTTGTAGTAGCTCTTTGAAAATTGACAAAATAGTAGTTCTCAGTTTTGTCTCTATGATTTGTTTCCTCTTCAAGTAGCCCTAAGCAGAGACGGTGGAAAAGTACTTTCATTGAAAGGGGCTGCCAAGCTTCCAAGAAATTACGAGTCTCCGAAATACCAGCAAATATATTTACACCCAATCCTGATGAAACGTGGTGGTAATGATCAGTACACAAGTCCCACTTGGCTCGCCAAATTTTGTTCTTCTAGGTTGAGGCATTCGTTTACAGTAGCAGTTTTTATTTTTTGGTTTCACCCTTTTGTCTCCTATATAGATAGATGAATTTGGAACTCTAAATCCACAATGGTTTTTAGTAGCTCTTTGAAACTTGACAAAATAAAGGAGTTCTCAGTTTTTTCTCTAAGCTTTGTTTCCTCTTGAAGTAGGCCGAGGCACAGACTGTGGAAAAGCACTTTTATTGGGAGGGGTTGCCAAGCTAATAAGAAATAACGAGTTTCCGAAATTGCAGCAAATATTTTTTCACCCAATCTTGATGATACTTGGTGGTATTGATCAGTACAAAAATCCCACTTGGCTCACCAAATTGTGTTCTTCTAGGTTGAAGCGTTCGTTTACAGCAGCAGTTTTTATATATGGGTTTCACTCTGTTCTCTCTTATATAGATAGATGAATTTGGAACTCTAAATCCAACAGGGTTTGTAGTAGCTCTTTGAAACTTGAGAAAATAAAGGAGTTCTCAGTTTTGTCTCGATGGTTTGTTTCCTCTTCAAGTAGCCCTATGCACAGCCTGTGGAAAAGCACTTTCATTGAGAGGGGTTGCCAAGATTCTAAGAAATAACGAGTTTCCGAAATACCATCCAATATTTTTTAACCCAATCTTGATGATACTTGGTGTTAATGATCGGTACACAAATCCCACTTGACTCACCAAATTTTGTTCTTCTAGTTTGAAGCGTTCATTTACAGTAGCAGTTTATATTTTTCGGTTTCCCTCTGTTCTCTCCTATATAGATAGATGAATTTGGAACTCTAAATCCAACATGGTTTGTAGTATCTCTTTGAAACTTGACAAAAAAAGGAGTTCTCAGTTTTGTCTCTATGGTTTCTTTCCAATTCAAGTAGCCCTAGGCACAGACTGTGGAATAGCACTTTCATTGAAAGGGGTTGCCAAGCTTCCAAGAAAAAACGAGTTTCCGAAATACCAGCAAATATTTTTTCACCCAATCAGCATGATACGTGGTGAATATACAAGTACAGAAATCCCACTTGGCTCACCGAATTTTGTTCTTCTAGGGTGAAGTGTTCGTTTACAGTAGCAGTTTTTATTTTTCGGTTTCACACTTTCTCTCCTATATAGATAGATGAATTTGGAACTCTAAATCCAACATGGTTTGTAGTAGCTCTTTGAAACTTGACAATAAAAAGTAGATCCCAGTTTTGTCTCTATGGTTTGTTTCCTCTTCAAGTAGCCCTAGGCACAGACTGTGGAAAAGCACTTTCACTGAGAGGGGTTGCTTAGCTTCTAAGAAATAACGAATTTCCGAACTACCAGCAAATATTTTTTCACCCAATCTTGATGATACGTGGTGGAAATACAAGTACACAAATCCCACTTGGCTCA
The DNA here is from genome assembly GCF_048772815.1 of Callospermophilus lateralis. Classification (NCBI taxonomy): domain Eukaryota; kingdom Metazoa; phylum Chordata; class Mammalia; order Rodentia; family Sciuridae; genus Callospermophilus; species Callospermophilus lateralis. Next base: position 60,383 of record NW_027513294.1, on the reverse strand, counting down.
CCAAATTTTGTTCTTCTAAGTTGAGGCGTTCATCTACAGTAGCAATTCTTATATTTAGGTTTCCATGTGTTCTCTCCTATATAGATAGATGAATTTGGAACTCTAAATCCAACATGGTTGTAGTAGCTATTTGAAACTTGACAACATAAAGTAGTTCTCAGTTTTGTCTCTATGGTTTGTTTCGTCTTCAAGTAGCCCTAAGCCGAGACTGTGGAAAAGCACTTTCATTGAAAGGGGTTGCCAAGCTTCCAAGAAATTACGAGTTTCCGAAATACCAGCAAATATTTTTTTACCCAATCTTGATGATTCTTGGTTGTAATGATCGGAACAAAAATCAGACTTGACACACCACATTTTGTTCTTCTAGTTTGAAGCGTTCGTTTACATAGCAGTCTATATTTTTAGGTTTTCCTCTGTTGTCTCCTATATAGATAGATGAATTTGGAACTCTAAATCCAAAATGGTTTTTAGTAGCTCTTTGAACCTTGAAAAAAAAATAGTTATTCTCAGTTTTGTCTCTATGGTTTGTTTCCTCTTCAAGTAGCCCTAAGCAGAGACTGTGGAAAAGCACTTTCATTGAAAGGGGTTGCCAAGCTTCCAAGAAATAATAAGTTTCCGATTTACCAGAAAATATTTTTTCACACAATTGATGATACTTGGTGGTAATGGTCAGTACAAAAATCCCACTTGGCTCACCAAATAGTGTTCTTCTAGGATGAAGCGTTCGTCTACAGCAGCAGTTTTTATATGTAGGTTTCAATCTGTTCTCTCTTTAATAGATAGATGAATTTGGAACTCTAAATCCAACATGGTTTTTAGTAGCTCTTTGAACCTTGACAAAAAAATAGTTATTCTCAGTTTTGTCTCTATGGTTTGTTTCCTCTTCAAGTAGCCCTAAGCAGAGACTGTGGAAAAGAACTTTCATTGAAAGGGGTTGCCAAGCTTCCAGAAATAATAAGTTTCCGATTCCGATCCCATTGAAGATACTTGGGCTAATGGTCAGTACAAAAACCGAGACTATAATAAGTTTCCGTATTACCAGAAAATATTTTTTCACACAATTGATGATACTTGGTGCTAATGGTCAGTACAAAAATCCCACTTGGCTCACCAAATTGTGTTCTTCTAGGTTGAAGTGTTCGTCTACTGCAGCAGTTTTTATATGTAGGTTTCACTCTGTTCTCTCTTATATAGATTGATGAATTTGGTACTCTATATCCAACATGGTTTGTAGTAGCTCTTTGAAACTTGACAAAATACAGGAGTTCTCAGTTTTGTCTCTATGGTTTGTTTGCTCTTCAAGTAGCCCTAGGCACAGACTGTGGAAAAGCACTTTCATTGAAAGGGGTTGCCAAGCTTCCAAGAAATAAGGAGTTTCTGAAATACCAGCAAATATTTTTTCACCCAATCTTGATGATATTTGGTGGTAATGATCGGGAAACAAATCCTACTTGGCTCACCAAATTTTGTTCTTCTTGATTGAAGCGTTCATCTACAGTAGTAGTTTTATATTTAGGTTTCCCACTGTTCTCTCCTATATAGATAGATGAATTTGGAACTCTAAATCCAACATGGTTTGTAGTAGCTCTTTGAAAATTGACAAAATAGTAGTTATCAGTTTTGTCTCTATGATTTGTTTCCTCTTCATTAGCCCTAAGCAGAGACGGTGGAAAAGTACTTTCATTGAAAGGAGCTGCCAAGCTTCCAAGAAATTACGAGTCTCCGAAATACCAGCAAATATATTTACACCCAATCTTGAGGAAAGGTGGTGGTAATGATCAGTGCACAAGTCCCACTTGGCTCGACAAATTTTGTTCTTCTAGGTTGAAGCGTTCGTTTACAGTAGCAGTCTTTATTTTTAGGTATCACTCTGTTCTCTCCTATATAGATAGATGAATTTGGAACTCTAAATCCAAAATGGTTTGTAGTAGCTCTTTGAAACTTCACAAAATAAAGAAGTTTTCAGTTTTGTCTCTATGGTTTGTTTGCTCTTCAAGTAGCCCGAGGCACAGACTGTGGAAAAGCACTTTTATGTAGAGGGGTTGCCAAGCTAATAAGAAATAACGAGTTTCCGAAATACCAGGCTCAGACTGTGGAAAAGCACTTTCATTGAGAGGGCTTGCAAGCTTTTAAGAAATAACAAGTTTCCGAAATACCAGCAAATATTTTTTCACCCAATCTTGATGATACGTGGTGAAAATACAAGTACACAAATCCCACTTGGCTCACCAAATTTTGTTGTTCTAGTGTGAAGCGTTCGTTTACAGTAGCAGTTTTTATTTTTAGGTTTCACTCTGTTCTCTCCTATATAGATAGATGAATTTGGAACTCTAAATCCAACATGGTTTGTAGTAGCTCTTTGAAACTTGACAATAAAATGTAGATCTCAGTTTTGTCTCTATCGTTCGTTTCCTCTTCAAGTAGCCCTAGGCACAGACTGTGGAAAAGCACTTTCATTGAGAGGGGTTGCCCAGCTTCCAAGAAATAAGGAGTTTCCGAAATACCAGCAAATATTTTTTCACCCAATCTTGATGATACTTGGTGGTAATGATCCGTACACAAGTCCCACTTGGCTCCCCAAACTGTGTTCATCTAGGTTGAAGCGTTCGTCTACAGTAGCAATTCTTATATTTAGGTATCCTGTGTTCTCTCCTATATGGATAGATGAATTTGGGACTCTAAATCCAACATGGTTGTAGTAGCTCTTTGAAACTTGACAAAATAAAGTAGTTCTCAGTTTTGTCTCCATGGTTTGTTTCCTCTTCAAGTAGCCCTTAGCAGAGACAGTGGAAAAGCACTTTCATTGAAAGGGGTTGCGAAGCTTCCAAGAAATTACGAGTTTCCGAAATACCAGAAAATATTTTTTCACCCAATCTTGATGATACTTGGTGGTATTGATCAGTACAATAATCCCACTTGCGTCACCAAATTTTGTTCTTCTAGGTTGAAGCGTTCGTCACCAGTAGCAGTTTTTATATTTAGGTTTCAATCTGTTTTCCCCTATATAGATAGATGAATTTGGAACTCTAAATCCAACATGGTTTGTAGTAGCTGTTTGAAACTTGAAAATAAAAAGTAGATCTCAGTTTTGTGTCTATGGTTTGTTTCCTCTTCAAGTAGCCCTAAGCAGAGACTGTTTAAAAGCAATTTCATTGAAAGGGGCTGCCAAGCTTCTAAGAAATAACGAGTTTCCGAAATACCAGCAAATATTTTTTCACCCAATCTTGATGATACTTGGTGGTAATGATCGGTACAGAAATCCCACTTGACTCACCAAATTGTGTTCTTCTAGTTTGAAGCGTTCTTTTACAGTAGCAGTTTATATTTTTAGGTTTCCCTCTGTTCTCTCCTTTATAGATAGTTGAATTTGGAACTCTAAATCCAACATGGTTTGTAGTAGCTTTTTGAATCTTGACAAAATAAAGGAGTTCTCAGTTTTGTCTCTATGATTTGTTTCCTCTTCAAGTAGCCCTAAGCAGAGACTGTAGAAAAGAACTTTCATTGAGAGCGGTTGCCAAGCTTCCAAGAAATTACGAGTTTCAGAAATACCAGCAAATATTTTTTCACCAATCTTGATGACACTTGGTGGTAATGATCGGTACACAAATCCCACTTGACTCTTCAATTTTTGTTCTTCTAGGTTGAAGCGTTCCTTTACAGTACCAGTTTTTATTTTTAGGTTTCACTTTGTTCTCTCCTATATAGATAGGTGAATTTGGAACGCTAAATCCAACATGGTTTGTAGTACCTTTTTGAAACTTGACAAAAAAAAGTAGTTTTCAGTTTTGTCCCTATGGTTTGTTTCCTCTTCAAGTAGCACTAACCACAGACTGTGGAAAAGCACTTTCATTGAGAGGGGTTGCCAAGCTTTAAGAAATAACGAGTTTCCGAAATACCAGCAAATATTTTTTCAACCAATCTTGATGATACTTGGTGGTAATGATAAGTACGGAAATCCCACTTGGCTCAGCAAATTTTGTTCTTCTAGGTTGAAGCGTTCGTTTACAGTAGCAGTTTATATTTTTAGGATTCCCTCTGTTCTCTCATATATAGATAGATGAATTTGGAACGCTAAATCCAACATGGTTTGTAGTAGCTCTTTGAAACGTGACAAAATAAAGGAGATATCAGTTGTGTCTCTATGGTTTGTTTCCTCTTCAAGTAGCCCTAAGCAGAGACTGTAGAAAAGCACTTTTATTGAAAGGGGTTGCCCAGCTTCTAAGAAATAACGAGTTTCCCAAATGCCAGCAAATATTTTATCACCCAATCTTGATGATACTTGGTGGTAATGATCAGTACACAAATCCCACTTGGCTCACGAAATTGTGTTCTTCTGGGTTGAAGCATTCGTCTACAGTATCAGTTTTCATATGTAGGTTTCACTCTGTTCTCTCTTATATATATAGATGAATTTGGAACTCTAAATCCAACATGGTTCGTAGTAGCTCTTTGAAACTAGACAAAACAAAGGAGTTCTCAGTTTTGTCTCTATGGTTTGTTTCCTCTTCAAGTCGCTATAGTCACAGTCTGTGGAAAAGCAGTTTCATTGAGAGGGGTTGCCAAGCTTCCAAGAAATTACGAGTTTCCGAAATACCAGCAAATATTTTTTCACCCAATCTTGATGATACTTGGTGGTAATGATCGGTACAGAAATCCCACTTGACTCACCAAATTGTGTTCTTCTAGTTTGAAGCGTTCTTTTACAGTAGCAGTTTATATTTTTAGGTTTCCCTCTGTTCTCTCCTTTATAGATAGTTGAATTTGGAACTCTAAATCCAACATGGTTTGTAGTAGCTTTTTGAATCTTGACAAAATAAAGGAGTTCTCAGTTTTGTCTCTATGATTTGTTTCCTCTTCAAGTAGCCCTAAGCAGAGACTGTAGAAAAGAACTTTCATTGAAAGGGGTTGCCAAGCTTCCAAGAAATTACGAGTTTCCGAAATACCAGCAAATATTTTGTCACCCAATCTTGATGATACATGGTGCTACTGACAAGTACACAAATCCCACTTGGCTCACCATATTTTGTTCTTCTAGGTTGAAGTGTTCGTTTACAGTAGCAGTTTTTATTTTTAGGTTTCAATCTGTTCTCTTCTATATAAATAGATGAATTTGGAACTCTAAATCCAACATGGTTTGAAGTAGCTCTTTGAAACTTGACAAAATAAAGCAGTTCTCAGTTTTGTCTCTATGGTTTGTATCCTCTTCAAGTAGCCCTACTCACAGACTGTGGAAAAGCACTTTCATTGAGAGGGGTTGCCAAGCTTCTAAGAAATAATGAGTTTCCCAAATGCCAGCAAATATTTTATCACCCAATCTTGATGATACTTGGAGGTAATGATCAGTACACAAATCCCACTTGGCTCACGAAATTGTGTTCTTCTGGGTTGAAGCATTCGTCTACAGTAGCAGTTTTCATATGTAGTTTTCACTCTGTTCTCTCTTATATAGATAGATGAATTTGGAACTCTAAATCCAACATGGTTTGTAGTAGCTCTTTGAAACTAGACAAAATAAAGTAGTTCTCAGTTTTGTCTCTATGGTTTGTTTTCTCTTCAAGGTGCCCTAGGCACTGTCTGTTGAAAAGCAGTTTCATTGAGAGGGGTTGCCAAGCTTCCAAGAAATCACGAGTTTCCGAAATACCAGCAAATATTTTTTCACCCAATCTTGATGATACTGGGTGGTAATGATTAGTACACAAATCCCACTTGGCTCACCAAATTGTGTTCTTCTGGGTTGAAGCGTTCGTCCTCAGTAGCAATTTTTATGTGTAGGTTTCACTCTGTTCTCTTCTATATAGATAGATGAATTTGGAACTATAAAGCCAACATGGTTTGTAGTAGCTCTTTGAAACTTGACAAAATAAACGAGTTCTCACTTTTGTCTCTATGGTTTTTTTCCTGTTCTAGTAGCCCTAAGCTGAGACTGTGGAAAATCACTTTCATTGAAAGGGGTTCCCAAGCCTCAGAAAATTACGAGTTTCCGAAACCCAGCAAATATTTTTTCACCCAATCTTGATGATACGTGGTGGTAATGACAAGTACACAAATCCCACTTGGTTCACCAAATTTTGTTCTTCTATTTTGAAGCGTTCGTTTACAGTAGCAGTTTTTATTTTTAGGTTTCACTCTGTTCTCTCCTATATAGATAGATGAATTTGGAACTCTAAATGCAACATGGTTTGAAGTAGCTATTTGAAACTTCAGAAAATAAAGGAGTTCTCAGATTTCTCTCTATGGTTTGTTTCCACTTCAAGTTGCCCTAGGCACAGACTGTGGAAAAGCACTTTCATTGAGAGGGGTTGCCAAGCTTCCAAGAAATAACGAGTTTCCGAAATACCAGGAAATATTTTTTCACCCAATCTTGATGATTCTTGGAGGTAATGATCAGTACACAAATCCCACTTGGCTCACCATATTTTGTTCTTCTAGGTTGAAGCGTTCGTTTACAGTAGCAGTTTTTATATTTAGGTTTCACTCTGTTCTCTCTTATATAGATAGTTGAATTCGGAACTCTAAATCCAACATGGTTTGTAGTAGCTCTTTGAAACTTGACAAAATAAAGTAGTTCTAAGTTATGTCTCTATGTTTTGTTTCCTCTTCAAGTAGCCCTATGCTCAGAGTGTGGAAAAGCACTTTCATTGAGAGGGGTTGCCAAGCTTCCAAGAAATTACGAGTTTCCGAAATACCAGCAAATATTTTTTCACCCAATCTTGATGACACTTGGTGGTAATGATCGGTAAACAAATCCCACTTGACTCTTCAATTTTTGTTCTTCTAGGTTGAATCGTTCGTTTACAGTAGCAGTTTTTATTTTTAGGGTTCACTTTGTTCTCTCCTATATAGATAGATGAATTTGGAACTGTAAATCCAACATGGTTTGTAGTAGCATTTTAAAACTTGACAAAAAAAATTGTTTTCAGTTTTGTCTCTATGGTTTGTTTCCTCTTCAAGTAGCCCTATGCACATACTGTGGAAAAGACTTTCATTGAGAGGGGTTGCCAAGCTTCCAAGAAATAACGAGTTTCTGAAATACCAGCAAATATTTTTTCAACCAATCTTGATGATACTTGGTGGTAATGATAAGTACAGAAATCCCACTTGGCTCAGCAAATTTTGTTTTTGTACATTGAAGCGTTCGTTTACAGTAGTAGTTTATATTTTTAGGTTTCCCTCTGTTCTCTCATATATAGATAGATGAATTTGGAACGCTAAATCCAACATGGTTTTTAGTAGCTCTTGAAACTTGACAAAATAAAGGAGATCTCAGTTTTCTCTCTATGGTTTGTTTCCTCTTCAAGTAGCCCTAGGCACAGCCTTTGGAAAAGCACTTTCATTGAAAGGGGTTGCAAGCTTCCAAGAAATTATGAGTTTCCGAAATATCAGCAAATATTTTTTCACCTAATCTTAATGATACTTGGTGGTAATGATCGGTACACAAATCCCACTTGACTCACCAAATTGTGTTCTTCTAGTTTGAAACGTTCTTTTACAGTAGCAGTTTATATTTTTAGGTTTCCCTCTGTTCTCTCCTATATAGATAGATGAATTTGGAACTCTAAATCCAACATGGTTTGTAGTAGCTCTTTGAAACTAGACAAAATAAAGTAGTTCTCAGTTTTGTCTCTATGGTTTGTTTCCTCTTCAAGTAGCCCTAGGCACAGTCTGTGGAAAAGCAGTTTCATTGAGAGGGGTTGCCAAGCTTCCAAGAAATTACGAGTTTCCGAAATACCAGCAAATATTTCTTCACCCAATCTTGATGATACTGCGTGGTAATGATCAGTACACAAATCCCACTTGGCTCACCAAATTGTGTTCTTCTAGGTTGAAGCGTTCGTCCTCAGTAGCAATTTTTATATGTAGGTTTCACTCTGTTCTCTTCTATATAGATAGATGAATTTGGAACTATAAATCCAACATGGTTTGTAGTAGCTGTTTGAAACTTGACAAAATAAACGAGTTCTCACTTTTGTCTCTATGGTTTTTTTCCTGTTCTAGTAGCCCTCAGCTGAGACTGTGGAAAAGCACTTTCATTGAAAGGGGTTGCCAAGCCTCCAAAAATTATGAGTTTCCGAAACACCAGCAAATATTTTTTCACCCAATCTTGATGATACGTGGTGGTAATGACAAGTACACAAATCCCACATGGTTCACCAAATTTTGTTCTTCTAGGTTGAAGCGTTCGTTTACAGTAGCAGTTTATATTTTTAGGTTTCACTCTGTTCTCTCCTATATAGATAGATGAATTTGGAATTCTAAATCCAACATGGTTTGAAGTAGGTCTTTGAAACTTGAGAAAATAAAGGAGTTCTCAGATTTGTCTCTTTGGTTTGTTTCCTCTTCAAGTAGCCCTAGGCACAGACTGTGGAAAAGCACTTTAATTGAGAGGGGTGGCCAAGCTTTTAAGAAATAACGAGTTTCCGAAATACCAGCAAATATTTTTTCACCCAAACTAGATGATACTTGGTGGTAATGATCAGTCCACAAATCCCACTTAGTTCACCAAATTGTGTTCTTCTTGGTTGAAGCCCTCGTCTACAGTAGCAGTTTTTATATGTAGTTTTCACTCTGTCCCTTCTTATATAGATAGATGAATTTGGAACTCTAAATCCAACATGGTTTGTAGTAGCTCTTTGAATCTTGACAAAATAAAGTATTTCTTAATTTTGTCTCAATGGGTTGTTTCCACTTCAAGTACCCTAGGCACAGACTGTGGAAAAGCACTTTCATTGAGAGGCGTTGCCAAGCTTCCAAGAAATAACGAGTTTCTGAAATACCAGCAAATATTTTTTCACCCAATCTTGATGATACGTGGTGGTAATGACAAGTACACAAATCCCACTTGGTTCACCAAATTTTGTTCTTCTAGGTTGAAGCGTTCGTTTACAGTAGCAGTTTTAATTTTTAGGTTTCATTTTGATCTCTCTTATATAGATATATAAATTTGGAACTCTAAATCCAACATGGTTTGTAGTAGCTCTTTGAAACTTGACAAAATAAAGGAGTTCTCAGTTTTGTCTCTATGGTTTGTTTCCTCTTCTAGTAGCCCTACGCACAGACTGTCGAAAGCACATTCATTGAAAGGGGTTGCCAAGGTTCCAAGAAATTACGTGTCTTTGAAATACCAGCAAATATTTTTTCACCCACTCTTGATGATACGTGGTGGTAATGACAAGTACACAAAGCCCACTTGGCTTAACAAATTTTGTTCTTCTAGTTTGAAGCGTTCGTTTACAGTAGCAGTTTTTAATTTTAGGTTTCACTCTGTTCTCTCCTATATAGATACATGAATTTGGAACTCTATATCCAACATGGTTTGTAGTAGCTCTTTGAAACTTGACAAAATAAAGGAGTTCTCAGTTTAGTCTCTATGGTTTGTTTCCTCTTCAAGTAGCCCTAGGCACAGACTGTGGAAAAGCACATTCATGCAGAGGGGTTGCCAAGCTTCTACGAAATAACGAGTTTCCGAAATACCAGCAAATATTTTTTCACCCAATCTTCATGATACTTGGTGGTAATGATCAGTACACAAATCCCACTTGGCTAACCAAATTTTGTTCTTCTTGGTTGAAGCTTTCGTCTACAGTAGCAGTTTTTATATTTAGGTTTCACTCTGTTCTCTCTTATATAGATAGTTGAATTTGGAAATGTAAATCCAACATGGTTTGTAGTTGCTCTTTGAAACTTGACAAGTAAAGTAGTTCTAAGTTATGTCTCTATGTTTTGTTTCCTATTCTAGTAGCCCTAGGCACAGACTGTGGAAAAGCACTTTCATATAGAGGGGTTGCCAAGCTTTTAAGAAAAAACGAATTTCCGAAACACCAGCAAATAATTTTTCACCCAATCTTGATGATACTTGGTGGTAATCATGAGTACATAAATCCCACTTAACTCACAAAATTGTGTTCTTCTAGGTTGAAGCGTTCGTCTACAGTAGCAGTTTTTATATGTAGGTTTCACTCTGTTCTCTCTTATATAGATAGATAAATTTGGAACTCTAAATCCAACATGATTTGTAGTAGATATTTGAAATTTGACAAAATAAGGTAGTTCTCAGTTTTTTCTCTATGGTTTGTTTCCTCTTCAAGTAGCCCTAGCACAGACTCTGGAAAAGCACTTTCATTGAGAGGGGTTGCCAAGCTTCTAAGAAATAACGAGTTTCCGAAATACCAGCAAATATTTTTTCACCCAAACATGATGATACTTGGTGGTAATGATCAGTACAAAAATCCCACTTGGCTCACCAAATTTTGTTCTTCTAGGTTGAAGCGTTCGTCTACAGTAGCAGTTTTTATATTTAGGTTTCACTCTGTTCTCTCTTATATAGATAGTTGAATTTGGAACTCTAAATCCAACATGGTTTGTAGTAGCTCTTTGAAACTTGACAAGTAAAGTAGTTCTAAGTTATGTATCTATGTTTTCTTTCCTCTTCTAGTAGCCCTAGGCACAGACTGTGGAAAAGCACTTTCATTGATAGGGGTTGCCAAGCCTCCAAGAAATAACGAGTTTCCGAAATACCAGCAAATATTTTTTCACCCAATCTTGATGATACTTAGTGGTGAAGATCAGTACAGAAATCCCACTTGGCTCACCAAATTTTGTTCTTCTGGGTTGCAGCGTTCGTCTACAGTAGCAGTTTTTATATTTAGGTTTCACTCTGTTCTCTTCTATATAGATAGATGAATTTCTAACTATAAATCCAACATGGTTTGTAGTAGCTTTTTGAAACTTGACAAAATAAAGAAGTTATCACTTTGTCTCTATGATTGGTTTCCTGTTCTAGTAGCCCTACGATGAGACTGTGGAAAAGCCCTTTCATTGAAAGGGTTTGCCATTCCTCAAAGAAATTACGATTTTCCGAAATACCAACAAATATTTTTTCACCCAATCTTCATGATACGTGGTGATATTGACAAGTACACAAATCCTACTTGGCTCACCAAATTTTGTTCTTCTAGGTTGAAGTGTTCGTCTACAGTAGCAGTTTTTATATTTAGGTTTCCCTCTGTTCTCTCTATATAGCTAGATGAATTTGGAACTCTAAATCCAACATGGTTTGTAGTAGCTTTTTGAAACTTGATAAAATAAAGGAGTTCTCAGTTTTGTCTCTATGGTTTGTTTTCTCTTCAAGTAGCCCTAGGCACAGACTGTGGAAAAGAACTTTCATTGAGAGGGTGTTGCCAAGATTCTAAGCAATAACGATTTTCCGAATTACCAGCAAATATTTTTTTCATACAATCTTGATGATACTTGGAGGTAATGATCAGTACACAAATCGCACTTGGCTCACCAAATTTTGTTCTTCTAGGTTGATGCGTTCGTCTACAGTAGCAGTTTTTATATTTATGTTTCCCTGTGTTCTCTCCTATATACATAGATGAATTTGGAACTCTAAATCCAACACGGTTTGTAGTAGCTCTTTGAAACTTGACAAAAAAAAGGAGTTCTCAGTGTTGTCTCTATGGTTTGTTTCCTCTTCAAGTAGCCCTAGGCACAGACTGTGGAAAAGCACTTTCATTGAGAGGGGTTGCCAAGATTCTAAGAAATAATGATTTTCCGAAATACCAGCAAATATTTCTTCATACAATCTTGATGATAGTTGGTGGTAATGATCAGTACACAATTCCCAATTGGCTCACGAAATTTTGTTATTCTACATTGATGCGTTCGTCTATAGTAGCAGTTTTTATATTTAGATTTCCCTGTGTTCTCTCCTGTATAGATAGATGAATTTGGAACTCTAAATCCAACACGGTTTGTAGTAGCTCTTTGAAACTTGACAAAAAAAGGAGTTCCCAGTTTTGTCTGTATGGTTTGTTTCCTCTTCAAGTAGCCCTGAGCAGAGACTGTGGAAAAGCACTTTCATTGAAAGGGGTTGCCAAGGTTCCAAGAAATTACGTGTCTTTGAAATACCAGCAAATATTTTTTCACCCACTCTTGATGATACTTGGTGGTAATGATCTTTACACAAATCCCACTTGACTCTCCAAATTTTGTTCTTCTAGTTTGAAGCGTTCGTTTACAGTAGCAGTTTTTATTTTTTGGTTTCACTTTGTTCTCTCATATATAGATAGATCTATTTGGAATTCTAAATCCAACATGGTTTGTAGTAGCTCTTTGAAACTTGAAAAAATAAAGTAGTTCTCAGTTTTGTGTCTATGGTTTGTTTCCTCTTCAAGTATCCCTAGGCACAGACTGTGGAAAAGCAATTTCATTGAAAGGGGTTGACAAGCTTCCAAGAAATAACGAGTTTCCAAAGTACCAGAAAATATTTTTTCACCCAATCTTGATGATAATTTGTGGTAATCATCAGTACACAAATCCCACTTGGCTCACCAAATTGTGATCTTCTACGTTGAAGCGTTCGTCTACAGTAGCAGTTTTTATTTTTAGGTTTCACTTTGTTCTCTCATTTATAGATAGATAAATTTGGAACTCTAAATCCAACATGGTTTGTAGTAGTTCCTTGAAACTTGAGAAAATAAAGTATTTCTCAGTTTTGCCTCTATGGTTTGTTTCCACTTCAAGTAGCCCTAGGCACAGACTGTGGAAAAGCACTTTCATTGAAAGGGGTTGCCAAGCTTCCAAGCATAACGAGTTTCCAAAATACCAGCAAATAATTTTTCACCCAATCTTGATGATACTTTGTGGTAATGATTGGTACACAAATCCACTTGACGCTCCAAATTTTGTTCTTCTGGGTTGAAGCGTTCGTTTACAGTAGCAGTTTTTATTTTTAGGCTTCACTTTGTTCTCTCTTATATAGATTGATGAATTTGGAACTCTAAATCCAACATGCTTTGTAGTAGTTCTTTGAAACTTGACAATATAAAGGAGTTTTCAGTTTTGTCTCTATGGTTTGTTTCCTCTTCAAGTAGCCCTAGGCACAGTCTGTGGAACAGCACTTTCATTGAAAAAGTTTGCCAAGCTTCTACGAAATAACGAGTTTCCGAAATACCAGCAAATATTTTTTCACACAATCTTGATGATACTTGGTGGTAATGATCAGTACACAAATCCCACTGGGCTCACCAAATTTTGTTCTTTTAGGTTTAAGCGTTCGTCTACAGTGGCAGTTTTTACTTTTAGGTTTCACTTTGTTCTCTCTTATATAGATAGATGAATTTGGAACTCTAATTCCAACATTTTTTGTAGTAGCTCTTTGAAACTTGCCAAAATAAAGGAGTTCTCAGTTTTGTCTCTATGGTTTGTTTCCTCTTCAAGTAGACCTAGGCACAGACTGTGGAAAAGCACTTTCATTGAGAGGGGTTGCAAATCTTCTAAGAAATAACGAGTTTCCAAAACACGAGCAAATATTTTTTTACCCAATCTTGATGATACTTGGTGGTAATGATCAGTACACAAATCCCACTTGTCTCACCAAATTTTGTTCTTCTAGGTTGAAGCGTTCGTCTACAGTAACAGTTTTATATTTAGGTTTCCCTCTGTTCTCTCCTATATACATAGAAAAATTTGGAATTCTAAATCCAACATGGTTTGTAGTAGCTCTTTGAAACTTGACAAAATAAAGTAGTTCTCAGTTTTGTCTCTATGGTTTGTTTCCTCTTCAAGTAGCCCTATGCACAGACTGTGGAAAATCACTTTCATTGAGAGGGGTTGCCAAGCTTCTAAGAAATAAGGAGTTTTCAAAATACCAGCAAATATTTTTTCATACAATTTGATGATACTTCGTGGTAATCATCAGTACACAAATTCCACGTGCTTCACCAAATTGTGTTCTTCTAGGTTTAAGCGTTCGTCTACAGTAGCAGTTTTTATATTTAGGTTTCACACTGTTCTATCTTATAATGATAGATGAATTTGGAACTCTAAATCCAACATGGTTTCAAGTAGCTCTTTGAAACTTGACAAAATAAAGTAGTTCTCAGTTTAGTCTCTATGGTTTGTTGCCTCTTCAAGTAGCCCTAGGCACAGACTGTGGAAAAGCACTTTCTTTGAGAGGGTTTGCAAAGCTTGTAAGATATAACGAGTTTCCGAAATACCAGCAAATATTTTTTCTCCCAATCTTGATGATACTTGGTGGTAATAATCGGTTCACAAATCCTACTTGACTCTCCAAATTTTGTTTTTCTAGTTTGAAGCATTCCTTTACAGTGGCAGTTTTTATTTTTAGGTTACACTTTGTTCTCTCTTATATGGATAGGTGAATTTGGAACTCTAAATCCAACATGGTTTGTAGTAGCTCTTTGAAATTTGACAAAATAAAGGAGTTCTCAGTTTTGTCACTATGGTTTGTTTCCTCTTCAAGTAGCCCTAGGCACTGCTTGTGGAAAAGCACTTTCATTGAGAGGGGTTGCCAAGCTTTTAAGAAATAACGAGTTTCGGAAATACCAGCAAATATTTTTTCACCCAATCTTGATTCTACTTGGTGGTAATGATCAGTACACAAATCCCACTTGGCTCACCAAATTGTGTTCTTCTTGGTTTAAGCGTTCGTCTACTGTGGCAGTTTTTATATTTAGGTTTCACTCTGTTCTCTCTTATAATAATAGATGAATTTGGAACTCTAAATCCAACATGGTTTGTAGTAGCTCTTTGAAACTTGACAAAATAAAGTAGTTCTCAGTTTTGTTTCTATGGTTTGTTTCCTCTTCAAGTAGCCCTAGGCACAGAGTGTGAAAAAGCACTTTAATTGGCAGGGGTTGCCAAGCTGGTAGGAAATATGAGTTTCCGAAATACCTGCAAATATTTTTTCACACACACTTGATTATACTTGGTGGTAATCATCAGTAAACAAATCCTACTTGGCTCACCAAATTTTGTTCTTCTAGGTTGAAGCGTTCGTCTACAGTAGTCGTTTTTATTTTTAGGTTTCACTCTGTACTCTCTTATATAGATAGATGAATTTGGAACTCTAAATCCAACATGGTTTGTAGTAGCTCTTAGAAACTTGACAAAAGAAAGTAATTCTCAGTTCTGTCTCTATGGTTTGTTTCCTCTTCAAGTAGCCCTAGGCACAGACTGTGGAAAAGCACTTCCTTTGAGAGGGGTTGCCAAACTTCCAAGAAATAAATAGTTTCCAAAATACCAGCAGATATTTTTTCACCAATCTTGATGATACTTGGTGGTAATCATCAGTACACAAATCCCACTTGTCTCACCAAATTGTGTTCTTCTAGGTTGAATCGTTCATCTACAATAGCAGTTTTTATATGTAGGTTTCACTCTGTTCTCTCTTATATAGATAGATAAATTTGTAACTCTAAATCCAACATGGTTTGTAGTAGTTCCTTGAAACTTCACAAAATAAAGTATTTCTCAGTTTTGCCTCTATGGTTTGTTTCCACTTCAAGTAGCCCTAGGCACAGACTGTGGAAAAGCACTTTCATTGAAAGGGGTTGCCAAGCTTCCAAGAATAACGAGTTTCCAAAATACCAGCAAATAATTTTTCACCCAATCTTGATGATACTTGGCGGTAATGATTGGTACACAAATCCACTTGATGCTCCAAATTTTGTTCTTTTGGGTTGAAGCGTTCGTTTACTGTAGCAGTTTTTATTTTTAGGTTTCACTCTGTTCTCTCTTATCTAGATAGATAAATTTGGAACTCTAAATCCAACATAGTTTGTAGTAGCTATTTGAAATTTGACAAAATATGGTAGTTCTCAGTTTTGTCTCTATGGTTTGTTTCCTCTTCAAGTAGCCCTAGCACAGACTGTGGAAAAGCACTTTCATTGAGAGGGGTTGCCAAGCTTCTAAGAAATAACGAGTTTCCGAAATACCAGCAAATATTTTTTCACCCAAACTTGATGATACTTGGTGGTAATGATCAGTACACAAATCCCACTTGGCTCACCAAATTTTGTTCTTCTAGGTTGAAGCGTTCGTCTACAGTAGCAGTTTTTATATTTAGGTTTCACTCTGTTCTCTCTTATATAGATAGTTGAATTTGGAACTCTAAATCCAACATGGTTTGTAGTAGCTCTTTGAATCTTGACAAATAAAGTAGTTCTAAGTTATGTCTCTATGTTTTGTTTCCTCTTCTAGTAGACCTAGGCACAGACTGTGGAAAAGCACTTTCATTGAGAGGGGTTGCCAAGCTTCCAAGAAATAACGAGTTTCTGAAATACCAGCAAATATTTTTTCAACCAATCTTGATGATACTTGGTGGTAATGATAAGTACAGAAATCCCACTTGCCTCACCAAATTTTCTTCTTCTGGGTTGAAGCGTTCGTCTGCAGTAGCAGTTTTTATATTTAGGTTTCACTCTGTTCTCTTCTATATAGATTGATGAATTCGGAACTATAAATCCAACATGGTTTGTAGTTGCTCTTTGAAACTTGACAAAATAAAGGAGTTCTCACTTTTGTCATTATGGTTTGTTTCCTGTTCTCGTAGCCCTAAGCTGAGACTGTGGAAAAGCACTTTCATTGAAAGGGGTTGCCAAGCCTCCAAGAAATGACGAGTTTCCGAAATACCAGCAAATATTTTTTCACCCAATCTTGATGATACGTTGTGGTAATTTCAAGTACACAAGTCCCACTAGGCTCACCAAATTTTGTTCTTCTACGTTGAAGCGTTCGTTTACAGTAGCAGTTTATATTTTTAGGTTTCCCTCTGTTCTCTCTTATATAGATAGATGAATTTGGAACGCTGAATCCAACATGGTTTGTAGTAGCTCCTTGAATCTTGAGAAAATAAAGTAGTTCTCAGTTTTGTGTCTATGGTTTGTTTCCTCTTCAAGTAGCCCTATACACAGACTGTGGAAAAGCACTTTCATTGAGAGGGGTTGCCAAACTTCTAAGAAATATCGAGTTTCCGAAATACCAGCAAATATTTTTTCACCCACTCTTGATGATACTTAGTGGTGAAGATCAGTACAGAAATCCCACTTGGCTCACCAAATTTTGTTCTTCTGGGTTGCAGCGTTCGTCTACAGTAGCAGTTTTTATATTTAGGTTTCACTCTGTTCCCTTCTATATAGATAGATGAATTTGGAACTATAAATCCAACATGGTTTGTAGTAGCTTTTTGAAACTTGACAAAATAAAGAAGTTCTCAGTTTTGTCTCTATGGTTTGTTTCCTCTTTAATTAGCCCTAGGCACAGACTGTGGAAAAGCACTTTCTTTGAAAGGGGTTGCCAAGCTTCCAAGAAATAACAAGTTTCCGAAATACCAGCAAATATTGTTTCATCCAATCTTGATGATAATTGGTGGTAATCATCAATACACAAATCCCACTTGGCTCACCAAATTGTGATCTTCTACGTTGAAGCGTTCGTCTACAGTAGCAGTTTTTATTTTTCGGTTTCACTTTGTTCTCTCATTTATAGATAGATCAATTTGGAACTCTAAATCCAACATGGTTTGTAGTAGCTCTTTGAAACTTGACAAAATAAAGTAGTTCTCAGTTTTGTTTCTATGGTTTGTTTCCTCTTTAATTAGCCCTAGGCACAGACTGTGGAAAAGCACTTGCATTGAGACGGGTTGCCAAGCTTCTAAGAAATAACGAGTTTCCGAAATACCAGCAAATATTTTTTCACCCAATCTTGATGACACGTGATGTTAATGATCAGTACACAAATTTCACTTGGCTCACCAAATTGTTTTTTCTAGGTGGAAGCGTTCGTCTACTGTAGCAGTTTTTATATCTAGGTTTCCTTCTGTTGTCTCCTATATATATAGATGAATTTGGAATTCTAAATCCAACTTGGTTTGTAGTAGCTTTTTGAAACTTGACAAAAAAAAGTAGTTCTCAGTTTTGTTTCTATGCTTTGTTTCTTCTTCAAGTAGCCTTAGGCACAGACTGTGGAAACGCACTTTCATTTAAGGGGTTGCCAAGCTTCCAAGAAATAACGAGTTTCCGAAATACCAGCAAATATTTTTTCACCCAATCTTGATGATACTTGGTGGTAATGATCAGTACACAAATCCCACTTGACTCACCAAATTTTGTTCTTCTAGTTTGAAGCGTTTGTTTACAGTAACAGTTTATATTATTAGGTTTCCCTCTGTTCTCTCCTATATAGATAGATGAATTTGGAACTCTAAATCCAACATGGTTTGTAGTAGCACTTTGAAACTTGAACAAAAAAAGTACTTCCAGTTTTGTCCCTATCATTTGTTTCCTCTTCGAGTAGCCCTAAGAAGTGACAGTGGAAAAGCACTTTCATTGAAACGGGTTGACAAGCTTCCAAGAAATTACGAGTTTCTGAAATACCAGCAAATATTTTTTCACCCAATCTTCATGATACGTGGTGGCAAAGACAAGTATACAAATCCCACTTGGCTCACCAAATTTTGTTCTTCTAGGTGGAAGCGTTCGTTTGCAGTAGCAGTTTTTATTTTTGGGTTTCACTTTGTTCTCTTCTATATAGATAGATGAATTTCGAACTCTAAATCCAACATGGTTTGTAGTAGCTCTTTGAAACTTGACAAAATAAAGGTGTTCTCTGTTTTGTCTCTATGGTTTGTTGCCTCTTCAAGTAACCCTAGGCACAGACTGTGGAAAAGCACTTTCATTGAGAGGGGTTGCCAAGCTTCTAAAAAATAGCGAGTTTCTGAAATACCAGCAAATATTATTTCACCCAACTTTGATGATACTTGGTGGTAATGACCAGTACACAAATCCGACTTGGCACACCAAATTTTGTTCTTCTAGGTTGAAGCGTTCGTTTGCAGTAGCAGTTTTTATTTTTAGGTTTTCCTCTGTTCTCTCCTATATAGATAGATGAATTTGGGACTCTAAATCCAATATGGTTTGTAGTAGCTCTTTGAAACGTGAAAAAAAAGTAGTTCTCAATTTTGTCTTTATGGTTTGTTTCCTCTTCAAGTAGCCCTAAGCAGAGACTGTGAAAAAGCACTTTCATTGAAAGGGGTTGCCAAGCTTCCAAGAAATTACGAGTTTCCTATATACCAGCAAATATTTTTTCACCGAACCTTGATGATACTTGGTGGTAATGACAAGTACACAAATCCCACTTGCCTCACCCAATCTTGTTCTTCTAGGTTGAAGCGTTCGTTTACAGTAGCAGTTTTTATTTTTAGGTTTTCCTCTGTTCTCTCCTATATAGATAGATGAATTTAGAACTCTAAATCCAACATGTTTTCTAGTAGCTCTTAGAAACTTGACAAAGTAAAGTAGTTCTCAGTTTTGTCTCTATGGTTTGTTTCCTCTTCAAGTAGCCCTAGGAACAAATTGTGGAAAAGCACTTTCATTGAGAGTGGTTGCAAAGCTTCTAAGAAATAACGAGATTCCGAAATATCAGCAAATGTTTTTACACCCAATCTTGATGATACCTTGTGGTATTGATCAGTACACAAATCCCACTTGGCTCACCAAATTGTGTTCTTCTATGTGGAAGAGTTCGTCTACAGTAGCAATTTTTATATTTAGGTTTTCCTCTGTTCTCTCCTATATAGATAGATGAAATTGGAACTCTAAATCCAGCATGGTTTGTAGTAGCTCTTTTAAACTTGACAAAATAATGTAGTTCTCATTTTTGTCTCTGCGGTTTGTTTCCTCTTCAAGTAAATCTAGGCACAGACTGTGGAAAAGAACTTTTATTGAAAGGGGTTGCCAATCTTCCAAGAAATAACGAATTTCCCAAATACAAGCAAATATTCTTTCACCCAATCTTGATGATACTTGGTGGTAAGGATCAATACAAAATTCAAACTTGGCTCACCAAATTTTCTTCTTCTAGTTTGAAGCGTTCGTTTACAGTAGCAGTTTATAGTTTTAGGTTTCCCTCTGTTCTCTCCTATAAGAATGATGAATTTGGAACTCTAAATCCAACATGGTTTTTAGTAGCTCTTTGAAACTTGACAAAAAAAAGTAGTTCTCAGTTTTGTCTCTATGATTTGTTTCCTCTTCAAGTAGCCCTAAGCAGAGACTGTGGAAAAGCACTTTCATTGAAAGGGGTTGCCAAGCTTCCAAGAAATAACGAATTTCCCAAATACAAGCAAATATTTTTTCACCCAATCTTGATGATTCGTGGTGGAATGACAAGAACACAAATCCCATTTGGTTCAGCAAATTTTGTTCTTCTAGGTTGAAGCGTACGTTTATAGTAGCAGTTTTTATTTTTAGGTTTCACTCTGTTCTCTCTTATATAGATAGATGAATTTGGAACTCTAAATCCAACATGGTTTGTAGTAGCTCTTTGAAACTGACAAAATAAAGGTGTTCTTAGTTTTTTTTCTACTGTTTGTTTCCTCTTCAATTAGCCCTAGGTATAGACTGTGGAAAAGTACTTTCATTGAGAGGGGTTGCCAAGCTTCTAAGAAATAACGAGTTTCTGAAATACCATCAAATATTTTATCACCCAATCTTGATGACACGTGTTGGTAATTATCATTACACAAATCCTACTTGGCTCACCAAATTGTGTTCTTCTAGGTATAAGCGTTCGTCTACTGTAGCAGTTTTTATATTTAGGTTTCCCTCTGTTCTCTCCTATATAGATAGATGAATTTGGAACTCTAAATCTAACATGGTTTGTAGTAGCTCTTTGAAACTTGACAAAATAAAGTAGTTCTCAGTTTTGTCTCTATGGTTTGTTTCCTCTTCAAGTAGCCCTAGGCACAGACTGTGGAAAAGCATTTTCATTGAAGAAGTTGCCAAACTTCCAAGAAATAACGAGTTTACGAAATACCAGCAAATATTTTGTCACCCAATCTTTTTTTTTTTAATTAATTTTTATTGTAGGTTGTTCAAAACATTACATAGTTCTTGATATATCATATTTCACACTTTGATTCAAGTGGGATATGGGCTCCCATTTTTACCCCATATACAGATTGCAGAATCACATCATTTGCACAACAATTGATTTACATATTGCCATTCTTCTGTCTGTTGTATTCTGCTGCCTTTCCTATCCTCTACTATCCCCCCTCCCCCCTCCCCTCCCCTCTTCTCTCTCTACCCCCTCTACTGTAATTCATTTCTCCCCCTTATATTTTCCTCCTTTCCCCTCACTTCCTCTTGTATGTAATTTTGTATACCCCTGAGTGTCTCCTTCCATTTACATGCAATTTCCTTTCTCTCTCCCTTTCCCTCCTACCTCTCATCCCTGTTTAATGTTAATCTTCTTCTCATGCTCTTTGTCCCTACTCTGTTCTTAGCTACTCTCCTTATATCAAAGAAGACATTTGGCATTTGTTTTTAAGGGATTGGCTGGCTTCACTTAGCATAATCTGCTCTAATGCCATCCATTTCCCTCCAAATTCTATGATTTTGTCATTTCTTAATGCAGAGTAATACTCCATTGTGTATAAATGCCACATTTTTTTTATCCATTCGTCTATTGAAGGGCATCTAGGTTGGTTCTACAGTCTTGCTATTGTGAATTGTGCTGCTATGAACATGGATGTAGCAGTGTCCCTATAGTGTGCTCTTTTTAGGTCTTTAGGGAATAGACCGAATAGGGGAATAGCTGGATCAAATGGTGGTTCCATTCCGAGCTTTCCAAGAAATCTCCATACTGCTTTCCAAATTGGCCGCACCAATTTGCAGTCCCACCAGCAATGTACAAGAGTACCCTTTTCCCCACATCCTCGCCAGCACTTGTTGCTGTTTGACTTCCTAATGGCTGCCAATCTTACTGGAGTGAGATGGTATCTTAGGGTGGTTTTGATTTGCATTTCTCTGACTGCTAGAGATGGTGAGCATTTTTTCATATACTTGTTGATTGATTGTATGTCCTCCTCTGAGAAATTTCTGTTCAGGTCCTTGGCCCATTTGTTGATTGGGTTATTCGTTATCTCATTGTCTAATTTTTTAGTTCTTTGTATATTCTGGATATTAGGGCTCTGTCTGAAGTGTGAGGAGTAAAGATTTGTTCCCAGGACGTAGGCTCCCTATTTACCTCACTTATTGATTCTTTTGCTGAGAAAAAACTTTTTAGTTTGTGTAAGTCCCATTTGTTGATTCTAGTTATTAACTGTTGTGCTATGGGTGTCCTATTGAGGAATTTGGAGCCCGACCCCACAGTATGTAGATCATAGCCAACTTTTTCTTCTATCAGATGCCATGTCTCTGATTTGATATCAAGTTCCTTGATCCACTTTGAGTTAACTTTTGTGCATGGCGAGAGAAAGGGATTCAGTTTCATTTTGTTGCAAATGGATTTCCAGTTTTCCCAACACCATTTGTTGAAGATGCTATCCTTCTTCCATTGCATGCTTTTAGCCCCTTTATCGAATATAAGATAGTTGTAGTTTTGTGGGTTGGTTTCTGTGTCCTCTATTCTGTACCATTGGTCCACCCGCCTGTTTTGGTACCAGTACCATGCTGTTTTTGTTACTATTGCTCTGTAGTATAGTTTGAAGTCTGGTATAGCTATACCGCCTGATTCACACTTCCTGCTTAGCATTGTTTTTGCTATTCTGGTTCTTTTATTTTTCCATATGAATTTCATGATTGCTTTCTCTATTTCTACAAGAAATGCCGTTGGGATTTTGATTGGCATTGCATTAAACCTATAGAGAACTTTTGGTAATATCGCCATTTTGATGATGTTACTTCTACCTATCCATGAACAGGGTATATTTTTCCATCTTTTAAGATCTTCTTCTATTTCTCTCTTTAGGGTTCTGTAGTTTTCATTGTATAAGTCTTTCACCTCTTTTGTTAGGTTGATTCCCAAGTATTTTATTTTTTTTGAGGATATTGTGAATGGGGTGGTTGTCCTCATTTCCATTTCAGAGGATTTGTCGCTGATATACAGGAATGCCTTTGATTTGTGCGTGTTGATTTCATAGCCTGCCACTTTGCTGAATTCATTTATTAGCTCTAATAGTTTCTTTGTAGACCCTTTTGGGTCTGCTAGGTATAGAATCATGTCATCTGCAAATAGTGATAATTTGAGTTCTTCTTTTCCTATTTTTATGCCTTTAATTTCTTTCGTCTGTCTAATTGCTCTGGCCAGTGATTCGAGAACTATGTTGAACAGAAGTGGTGAGAGAGGGCATCCCTGTCTTGTTCCAGATTTTAGAGGGAATGCCTTCAGTTTTTCTCCATTCAGAATGATGCTAGCCTGAGGCTTGGAATAGATTGCTTTTACAATATTGAGGTATGTTCCTGTTATCCCTATTTTTTCTAGAGTTTTGAACATAAAGGGATGCTGTACTTTGTCGAATGCTTTTTCCGCATCTATCGAGATGATCATATGGTTCTTATTTTTAAGCCTATTGATGTGGTGAATAACATTTATTGATTTCCGTATATTGAACCAGCCTTGCATCCCAGGGATAAATCCTACCTGATCATGGTGCACAATTTTTTTGATATGTTTTTGTATCCGGTTCGCCAGAAGTTTATTGAGGATTTTTGCATCTAGGTTCATTAGAGATATTGGTCTGTAGTTTTCTTTCTTTGAAGTGTCTTTGTCTGGTTTAGGAATCAGGGTGATGTTGGCCTCATAGAATGAATTTGATAGTTCTCCCTCTTTTTCTATTTCCTGAAATAGCTTGAAAAGTATTGGTATTAGTTCCTCTTTAAAGGTTTTGTAAAACACTGCTGTATACCCATCCGGTCCTGGGCTTTTCTTAGTTGGTAGTCTTTTGATGGTATCTTCTATTTCCTCAATTGATATTGGTCTGTTTAGGTTGTCAATATCCTCCTGACTCAATCTGGGCAAATCATTTGACTTAAGAAATTTATTGATGCCTTCACTATCTTCTATTTTATTGGAGTATAAGGATTCAAAATAGTTTCTGATAATCTTCTGTATTTCTGAAGTGTCTGTTGTGATATTGCCTTTTTCATCCCGTATGCTGGTAATTTGAGTTCTCTCTCTTCTTCTCTTCGTTAGCGTGGCTAAGGGTCTGTCGATTTTATTTATTTTTTCAAAGAACCAACTTTTAGTTTTGTCAATTTTTTCAATTGTTTCTTTCGTTTCGATTTCATTAATTTCAGCTCTGATTTTAATTATTTCTTGTCTTCTACTTCTTTTGCTGTTGTTTTGCTCTTCTTTTTCTAGCATTTTGAGTTGAAGTATTAGATCATTTATTTGTTGGTTTTTTCTTTTTCTAAGGAATGAACTCCAAGCAATAAATTTTCCCCTTAGAACTGCTTTCAATGTGTCCCATAGATTCCGATATGTTGTGTCTGTGTTTTCATTTATCTCTAAGAATTTTTTAATTTCCTCCTTGATGTCTTCTATAACCCATTGATCATTCAGTAACCTATTGTTCATTCTCCAAGTGATGCATGATTTTTCCTTACTTCTTTTATCGTTAATTTTCAATTTCATTCCATTATGGTCAGATAAGATGCATGGTATTATCTCTACTCCTTTATATTGTCTAAGAGTTGCCCTGTGACATAATATATGATCTATTTTTGAGAAGGATCCATGTGCTGCTGAGAAAAAAGTGTAACTGCTTGATGTTGGGTGGTATATTCTATATATGTCAATTAAGTCTAGGTTATTAATTGTGTTATTGAGCTCTATAGTTTCCTTATTCAACTTTTGTTTGGAAGATCTGTCCAGTGGTGAGAGAGGTGTGTTGAAGTCTCCCATGATTATTGTATGGTGGTCTATTAGACTCTTGAACTTGAGAAGAGTTTGTTTGATGAACATAGCTGCACCATTGTTTGGGGCATATATATTTATGAATGTTATGTCTTGTTGGTGTATGGTTCCCTTAAGAAGTATGTAGTGTCCCTCTTCATCCCTTTTGATTAACTTTGGCTTGAAATCTATTTTATTTGATATGAGCATGGACACTCCTGCTTGTTTCCGAAGTCCATATGAGTGATATGATTTTTCCCAACCTTTCACCTTCAGTCTATGTATGTCTTTTCCTATCAAATGCGTCTCCTGAAGGCAGCATATTGTTGGGTCTTGTTTTGTGATCCATTCTACTAGCCTGTGTCTCTTAATTGGTGAGTTTAAGCCATTAACATTTAGGGTTATTATTGAGATATGGGTTGTTCTTCCAGCCATATTTGTTTATTTATGTTACTAAACATGGTTTGTTTTCCTCTTTGATTATTCCCCCCCCCCTTTACTGTACTACCTCCCGCTGTTGGTTTTCATTGATATTTTCCATTTCCTCTTCCTGTAATATTTTGCCAAGGATGTTTTGAAGAGATGGTTTTCTAGCTGCAAATTCTTTTAACTTTTGTTTATCATGGAAGGTTTTAATTTCATCTTCCATCCTGAAGCTTAATTTCGCGGGATACACAATTCTTGGTTGGAACCCCTTTTCTTTCAGTGTTTGAAATATGTTATTCCAGGATCTTCTAGCTTTGAGAGTCTGTGTTGAAAGATCAGCTGTTATCCTGATTGGTTTACCCCTAAATGTAATCTGCTTCCTTTCTCTTGTAGCTTTTAAAATTCTCTCCTTATTCTGTATGTTGGGCATCTTCATTATAATGTGTCTAGGTGTGGATCTCTTATGATTTTGCACATTCGGCGTCCTGTAGGCTTCTAGGATTTGGGATTCTGTCTCATTCTTCAAGTCTGGGAAGTTTTCTCGTATTATTTCGTTGAATAGATTGCTCATTCCTTTGGTTTGGACCTCAGTACCTTCCTGTATCCCAATGACTCTTAAGTTTGGTCTCTTTATGTTATCCCATATTTCTTGAATGTTCTGCTCATGGTTTCTTAACAGCTTTGCTGAGCTGTCTATGTTCTTCTCCAGTTGAAATACTTTGTCTTCATTGTCTGATGTTCTATCTTCTAAGTTTTCTACTCTGCTGGTAGTATTCTCAATTGAGTTTTTAAGTTGGTTTATTGTTTCCTGCATTTCCAGGATTTCTGTTTGTTTGTTTTTTATAACCTCTATCTCCCTGTATAATTGATCTTTTGCTTCTTGGATTTGTTTATGTAATTGATTGTCAAAGTGGTCGAAGTGGTCTTTCATTGACTGATTTTGCTGTCTAATGTCTTCCTTGAGACTCCAGATCATCTGAAGCATGTATATCCTGAATTCTTTATCTGACATTCCATCTGCTGCAGAAATTACCTCTTCTAAAGTTGAGTTGACCTGCATTGCTTGTGGTCCTTTCTTTCCTTGTCTTTTCATATTGATCGCGTTTCTTTCTGCTTGGTGAAACTGTTGTGTTATTGATTTTTCCCCCTATATATTTATATTGCTCTTGTATAGCTGCAAAGTCTCCCTCGCAGGCTTTGGCGGTGGTTCTGCCCCTCCTCCAATTGAGGCAATGTGTCTACCACGCCGGGAGGCCGCTGTGCCTGTACTTTCGATGGGCCTGTTCTTTCGGTGGTCACAGGTCCGCCTACCTTGCAGGCGTGAGCAGCGGCTTTGCCCCTCCGCTGGCCACTAGGCCTGTTCTGTCTGTTGGTTGCAGGTCTGTCTACCTAAAAGGCGCTGGTGGCGGCTCTGCCCCTCCCCCAACCGGGGCGATGTATCTGGCGGGCCACTGGGCCTGTGTTGTCAGTGGTCACGGTTCCGCCTACCTTGCACGTGCGTGGAGCAGCTGTGTCCCTCCGAGAGTTGCTGGGCCTAACCTGCCAATGGGTGGCAAGTGCGCCTACCTTGCAGGCCCGGGGGTAGCTCTGCCGCTCCGCGGGTTGCTGGGCCTGATATGCTGGTGAGACGCAGGTTTGCCTACCTTGCAGGCGCCTGGCGGCTCTGCCCCTCCCCCAACCGGGGCGGGGCGATGTGTCTGGCCGTCCTCTGAGCCTGTTCTGTTGGTGGTCAGGGTACTGCCTACCTAGCAGGCTCGTGGGGCAGCTGTGCCCCTCCGCAGTTTGTTGGGCCTCACCTGCTGGTGTGTGGCAAGTGCACCATCCTTGCAGGCCCGGGGGTGGATCTGCCGCTCCGCGGTTGCTGGGCCTGATCTGTTGGTGAGTCAGTCGCAGGTCTGTGTAACTTGCAGGTGCCCGGCGGGGCGGCTCTGCCCCTCCCCCAACTGGGGCGGGGCGATATGTCTGGCCGGCCTCTGGGCCTGTTCTGTCGGTAGTCAGGGTTCTGCCTACCTAGCAGGCTCGTGGGGCAGCTGTGCCCTTCCGCAGTTTGTTGGGCCTGACCTGCCGGTGGGTGGCAAGTGCCCCTACCTTGCAGGCCTGGGGGTGGCTCTGCCGCTCCGCGGTTGCCGGGTCTGATCAGCTGGTGATTCGCAGGTCTGCGTAACTTGCAGGCGCCCGGCGGCTCTGCCCCTCCCCCAACCTGAGCAATGTGTCTGGCAGTCCACTGGGCCTGTTTTGTCGGTGGTCACAGTTCTGCCTACCTTGCACACGCGTGGAGCAGCTGTTTCATTAGTGCCTGGGCACACTCTCCTTGTTTGCCTCCCTCAGGCCCTTAGTTTGTAGAGCTTGGGGCTGAGCACCCCAGGCAAACTTGCTTACCTTTTGGTAGCCACGCCCCCGTATCTGATGCAAGAGACCTCAGTTGTCAGCACCGGTGGGAGCTGTAGCCGTGAGTCCCATGCCAAGGCGAGTCGGTGCAAGAGACCTCAGTTGTCAGCACTGGTGGGAGCGGTAGCTGGGAGTCCCGCGCCGCGCGGTTCCCGCCGGCTCCTGTGCCAGCACCGCCGCGGCTCCCACCGGCTCCCGCGCCGCTGCTGCGGCTCCCGGCCGTTCCGGCCTGCTCCCGTGCCGCTGCCCCGACTGCCGCCGGCACCCTCGCCACAGCCCCTGCTCCCGCCGGCTCCCTCGCCGCAGCCGCCGCTGCCGCCGGCTCCCTCGCCGAAGCCGCGGCTCCCGCCGGCTCCGTGCCGCCCTCGGTCTGGCTATTGCGCTCAAAGGAGAGCTGGGAGGGGCCCTTAAGTTTTCCCCCTGATCTATAGCTGAAAGAGCTGTGATCAGTCAAAAAAAAAAAAAAAAACAGAGATGATGACGTCAGCTCTCCAAGATGGTGGCCGCTGGCTTCCTCTGTGGTCTGACCGATGTGGAGAACCGAATTGGATGGCTTCCTTCCCCGTCTCAAGCCCAGAATTCAGCTCTGAGTACAGTATTTGCACAGCTGGTGGGAGCCTGCAGAATCCGTAGCACTGTATCTTTGCATTGTTATCTTACCGTCGTTTCCCAGCGAGCGCCGCAGACTCGGGCCGCAGGGCGATATGCTCTATACGCAGGGTGACCCTCCGTGCGGACAAATCTCTCGATTTGAGCTCCAGTAGCAGGTCCTTATGCAATGGATGCCCTTCCTCTAGGTTTCGGAGCACCCCAATTTTGCTGGAAATTCCTAACAAGCTAGCTTTTATCCATTCTACCTTGTCTTTTTCCTGCTCAGTGACACAGTACACGGGAGAGCTGCACTCCTTTCGCAGCAATCTTTGAAAATGATATCACCCAATCTTGATGATACTTGGTGGTAATGATCGGTACACAAATCCCAGTTGACTCACCAAATTTTTTTCTTCTAGTTTGAAGCGTTCGTTTACAGTAACAGTTTATATTATTAGGTTTCCCTCTGTTCTCTCCTATATAGATAGATGAATTTGGAACTGTAAATCCAACATAGTTTGTAGGAGCTCTTTGAATATTGACAAAAAAAAGTTGTTCTCAGTTTTGTCTCCATGATATGTTTCCTCTTCAATAGCCCTAAGCAGAGACTGTGTAAAGCACTTTCATTGAAAGTGGTTGCCAAGCTTCCAAGAAATTACAAGTTTCCGAAATACCAGCAAATATTTTTTCACCCAAACTTGATGATACATGATGGTAATGACATGTACACAAATCTCAGGTGGCTCACCAAATTTTGTTCTTCTATTTTGAAGCGTTCGTTTACAGTAGCAGTTTATATTTTTAGGTTTACCTCTGTTCTCTCCTATATACATAGATGATTTTGGAACTCTAAATCCAACATGGTTTGTAGTAGCTCTTTGAAACTTGACAAAATAAAGGAGTTCTCAGTTTTGTCTTTATGGTTGGTTTCTTCTTCATGTAGCCCTAGGCACAGACTGTGGAAAAGCACGTTCATTGAGAGGGGTTGGCAAGTTTCTTAGAAATAACGAGTTTCCGAAATATCAGCAAATATTTTTTCACCCAATCTTGATGATACGTGGTGGTAATGATAAGTACACTAATCCCACTTGGCTCAACAAATTGTGTTCTTCTAGGTTGAAGGGTTCGTCTACAGGAGAGTTTTTATATTTAGGTTTCCCTCTGTTCTCTCCTATATAGATAGATAAAGTTGGAACTCTAAATCCAACATGGTTTGTTGTAGCTCTTTGAAACTTGACAAAATAAAGGAGTTCTCAGTTTTGTCTCTATGGTTTGTTTCCTCTTCAAGAAGACCTAGGCACAGACTGTGGAAAAGCACTTTCAATGAGAGGGGTTGCCAATATTCTAAGAAATAACGAGTTTCCAAAATACCAGCAAATATTTTTTCACCCAATCTTGATGATACTTGGTGGTAATTATCAGTACACAAATCCCACTTGGGTCACCAAATTGTGTACTTCTAGATGGAAGCGTTCGTCTACATTAGCAGTTTTTATATTTAGGTTTCCCTCTGTTCTCTCCTATATAGATAGATGAATTTGGAACTCTAAATCCAACATGGTTTGTAGTAGGTCTTTGAAACTTGACAAAAAAAGTAGTTCTCAGTTTTGTCTCTATGATTTGTTTCCTCTTCAAGTATCCCTCATAAGTGACTGTGGAAAAGCACTTTCATTGAAAGGGGTTGCCAAGCGTTCAAGAAATTACGAGTCTCCGAAATACCAGCAAATATTTTTTTACCCAATCTTGATGATACTTGTTGGTAATGACAAGTACACAAATCCCACTTGGCTCACGAAATATTCTTCTTCTAAGTTGAAGCGTTCGTTTACAGTAGCAGTTTTTATTTTTAGGTTCACTTTGTTCTCTCCTATATAGATAGATGAATTTGGAACTCTAAATCCAACATAGTTTGTAGTAGCTCTTTGAAACTTGACAAAATAAAAGAGTTCTCAGTTTTGTCTCTATGGTTTGCTTCCTCTTCAAGTAGCCCAAGGCACAGACTGTGGAAAAGCACTTTCATTGAGAGGGGTTGCCATGCTTCTAAGAAATATTGAATTTCCGAAATACCAGCAAATATTTTTTCACACAATCTTGATGATACGTGGTGGTAATGATCAGTACACAAATCCCACTTTGCTCACCAAATTGTGTTCTTCTAGGTTGAAGCATTCATCTACAGTAGCAGTATTTATATTTAGGTTTCCCTCTGTTCTCTCCTATATAGATAGATGAATTTGGAACTCTAAATCCAACATGGTTTGTAGTAGATCTTTGAAACTTGACAAAATAAAGGAGTTCTCAGTTTTGTCTCTATGGTTTGTTTCCTCTTTAAGTAGCCCTATGCACAGACTGTGGAAAAGCACTTTTATTTAGAGGGGTTGCCAATCTTCCAAGAAAAAACGAGTTTCCGAAACACCAGCAAATATTTTTTCACCCAATCTTGATGATACGTTTTAGTAATGATCAGTACACAAATCTCACATGGCTCACCAAATTTTCTCTTCTAGTTTGAAGCGTTCTTCTACTGTAGCAGTTTTTATGTTTAGGTTTCCCTCTGTTCTCTCCTATATAGATAGATGAATTTGGAACTCTAAATCCAACATGGTTTCTAGCACCTCTTGGAAACTTGACAAAAAAATGTAGTTCTCAGTTTTGTCTCTATGGTTTGTTTCCTCTTCAAGTAGCCATAGGCACAGACTGTGGAAAAGCACTTTCATTGAAAGTGGTTGCCAAGCTTCCAAGAAAATACGAGATTCCGAAATACCAGCAAATATTTTTTCACCCAAACTTGATGATACGTGGTGGTAATGACAAGTACACAAATCTCACTTGGCTCACCAAATTTTGGTCTTCTCGGTTGAAGCGTTCGTTTACAGTAGCAGTTTATACATTTAGGTTTCACTCTGTTCTCTCCTATATAGATAGATGAATTTGGAACTCTAAATCCAACATGGTTTGTAGTAGCTCTTTGAAACTTGACAAAATTAAGTAGTTCTCAGTTTTGTCTCTATGGTTTGATTCCTCTTCAAGTAGCCCTAGGCACAGACTGTGGAAAAGCAATTTCACTGAAAGGGGTTGCCAAGCTTCCAAGAAATAATGAGTTTCCGAAATACCAGCAAATATTTTTTCACCCAATCTTGATGATACTTGGTGGTAATGATCGGTAAACAAATCCCACATGACTCACTAAATTTTGTTCTTCTAGTTTGAACTTTCGTTTACAGTAGCAGATTATATTTTTAGGTTTCCCGCTGTTCTCTCCTATATAGATAGATGAATTTGGAACTCTTAAAACAACATGGTTTGTAGTAACTCTTTGAAACTTGACAAAAAAAATGTAGTTCTCAGTTTTGTCTCTATGATTTGTTTCCTCTTCAATCAGCCCTAATAAGTGACTGTGGAAAAGCACTTTCATTGAAAGGGGTTGCCAAGCTTTCAGGAAATTACGAGTTTCCGAAATACCAGCAAATATTTCTTCACCCAATCTTGATGATACTTGGTGGTAATGATAGGTACACAATTCCCACTTGGCTCACCAAAGTTTGTTCTTCTAGTTTGAAACGTTCGTTTACAGTAGCAGTTTATATTTTTAGGTTGTACTCGGTTGTCACCTATATAGATAGATGAATTTGGAACTCTAAATCCAACATGGTTTGTAGTAGCTCTTTGAAACTTGACAAAATAAAGGAGTTCTCAGTTTTGTCTGAATGGTTTGTTTTCTCTTGAAGTAGCCCTAGGAACAGACTTTTAAAAAGCACTTTCATTGAGAGGGGTTGCCAACCATCTAAGAAATAACGAGGTTCCGAAATACCAGCAAATATTTTTTCACCCAATCTAGATGATACTTGGTGGTAATGATCAGTAAACAAGTCTCACTTTGCTCATCAAATTTTTTTCTTCTAGGTTGAAACGTTCGTCTACAGTAGCAGTTTTTATATTTAGGTTTTCCTTTGTTCTCTCCTATATAGATAGATGAATTTGGAACTCTAAATCCAACGTGGTTTGTAGTAGCTCTCTGAAACTTGACAAAAAAAGTATATCTCAGTTTTGTCTCTATGATTTGTTTCCTCTTCAAGTAATCCTAAGCAAAGACTCTGGAAAAGCATTTTCATTGAAAGGGGTTGCAAATCTTCCAAGAAATTATGAGTTTCCGAAATACCAACAAATATTTTTTCACCCAATCTTGATGATACGTGGTGGTAATGACAAGTACACAAATCTCACTTGGCTCACCAAATTTTGGTCTTCTCGGTTGAAGCGTTTGTTTACAGTAGCAGTTTATACATTTAGGTTTCACTCTGTTCTCTCCTATATAGATAGATGAATTTGGAACTCTAAATCCAACATGGTTTGTAGTAGCTCTTTGAAACTTGACAAAATAAAGGAGTTCTCAGGTTTGTCTCTATGGTTTGTTTCCTCTTTAAGTAGCCCTATGCACAGACTGTGGAAAAGCACTTTCATTGAGAGGGGTTGCCAATCTTCCAAGGAATAACGAGTTTCCGAAACACCAGCAAATATTTTTTCACCCAATCTTGATGATTTGTTTTAGTAATGATCAGTACACAAATCCCACTTGGCTCACCAAATTTTTTCTTCTAGTTTGAAGCGTTCTTCTATTGTAGCAGTTTTTATGTTTAGGTTTCCCTCTGTTCTCTCCTATATAGATAGATGAATTTGGAACTCTAAATCCAACATGGTTTGTAGTAGCTCTTTGAAACTTGACAAAATAAAGGAGTTCTCAGTTTTGTCTCTATGGTTTGTTTCCTCTTTAAGTAGCCCTATGCACAGACTGTGGAAAAGGCTTTCATTGAAAGTGGTTGCCAAGCTTCCAAGAAATTACGAGTCTCCGAAATACCAGCAAATATTTTTTCACCCAAACTTGATGATACGTTGTGGTAATAACAAGTACACAAATCTCACTAGGCTCATCAAATTTTGTTCTTCTAGGTTGAAGCGTTCGTTTACAGTAGCAGTTTTTATTTTAATTTTCACTCTGTTCTCTCCTATATAGATAGATGAATTTGGAACTCTAAATGCAACATGGTTTGTAGTAGCTCTTTGAAACTTGACAAAAAAAAGGAGTTCTCAGTTTTGTCTCTATGGTTTGTTTCCTCTTCAAGTAGCCCGAGGCACAGACTGTGGAAAAGCACTTTCCTTGAAAGGGGTTTCCAAGCATCTAAGAAATAACGAGTTTCTGATATACCAGCAAATATTTTTTCACCCAGTCTTGATGATACTTGGTGGTAATTATCAGTACACAAATCCCACTTGGGTCACCAAATTGTGTTCTTCTAAGTGGAAGCGTTCGTCTACAGTAGCAGTTTTTATATTTAGGTTTCCCTCTGTTCTCTCCTATATAGATAGATGAATTTGGAACTCTAAATCCAACATGTTTTGTAGTAGCTCTTTGAAACTTGACAAAAAAAAGTAGTCCTCAGTTTTGTCTCTATGGTTTGTTTCCTCTTCAAGTAGCCCTAGGCACAGACTGAGCTAAAGCACTTTCATTGAAATGGGGTTGCCATGCTTCCAAGAAATAACGAGTTTCCGAAATGCGAGCAAATATTTTTTCACCCAATCTTGATGATACTTTGTGGTAATGATCAGAACACAAATCCCACATGACTCACAAAATTTTGTTCTTCTAGTTTGAAGCGTACGTTGACAGTAGCAGTTCATATTTTTAGGTTTTCCGCTATTCTCTCCTATATAAATAGATGAATTTGGAACTCTAAATCCAACATGGTTTGTAGTAGCTCTTTGAAACTTGACAAAATAAAGGATTTCTCAGTTTTGTCTCTATGGTTTGGCTCCTCTTCAAGTATCCCTAAGCAGAAACTGTGGAAAAGCACTTTCATTGAAAGGGGTTGCCAAGCTTCCAAGAAATTACGAGTTTCCGAATCACCAGCAAATATTTTTTCACCCAATCTTGATGATACGTGGTGGAAATGACAAGTACACAAATCCCACTTGGCTCACCAAATTTTGTTCTTCTAGGATGAAGCGTTCGTTTATAGTAGCAGTTTTTATTTTTAGGTTTCACTCTGTTCTCTCTTATATATATAGATGAATTTGGAACTCTAAATCTCACATGGTTTGTAGTAGCTCTTTGAAACTTGACAAAATAAAGGTGTTCTCAGTTTTTTTTCTATGGTTTGTTTCCTCTTCAAGTAGCCCTAGGCATTGACTGTGGAAAAGTACTTTCATTGAGAGGGGTTGCCAAGCTTCTAAGAAATAATGAGTTTCTGAAATACCAGCAAATATTTTATCACCCAATCTTGATGATACGTGTTGGTAATTATCATTGCACAAATCCCACTTGGCTCACCAAATTGTGTTCTTCTAGGTGGAAGCGTTCGTCTACTGTAGCAGTTTTTATATTTAGGTTTCCCTCTGTTCTCTCCTATATAGATAGATGAATTTGGAACTCTAAATCCAACATGGTTTGTAGTAGCTCTTTGAGACTTGACAAAATAAAGTAGTTCTCAGTTTTGTCTCTATGGTTTGTTTCCTCTTAAAGAGCCCTAGGCACAGACTGTGGAAAAGCATTTTCACTGAAAGAAGTTGCCAAGCTTCCAAGAAATAACGAGTTTATGAAATACCAGCAAATATTTTTTCACCCAATCTTGATGATACTTGGTGGTAATGATCGGTACACAAATCCCACTTGACTCACCAAATTTTGTTCTTCTAGTTTGAAGCGTTCGTTTACAGTAGGAGTTTATATTTTTAGGTTACCCTCTCTTCTCTCCTATATAGATAGATGAATTTGGAACTGTAAATCCAACATAGTTTGTAGTAGCTCTTTGAATATTGACAAAAAAATGTTGTTCTCAGTTTTGTCTCCATGATATGTTTCCTCTTCAATAGCCCTAAGCAGAGACTGTGTAAAGCACTTTCATTGAAAGTGGTTGCCAAGCTTCCAAGAAATTACAAGTTTCCGAAAATCCAGCAAATATTTTTTCACCCAAACTTGATGATACATGATGGTAATGACATGTACACAAATCTCACGTGGCTCACCAAATTTTGTTCTTCTATTTTGAAGCGTTCGTTTACAGTAGCAGTTCATATTTTTAGGTTTCCCTCTGTTCTCTCCTATATACATAGATGAATTTGGAACTCTAAATCCAACATGGTTTGTAGTAGCTCTTTGAAACTTGACAAAATAAAGGAGTTCTCAGTTTTGTCTTTATGGTTGGTTTCCTCTTCATGTAGCCCTAGGCACAGACTGTAGAAAAGCACGTTCATTGAGAGGGGTTGGCAAGTTTCTAAGAAATAACGAGTTTTCGAAATATCAGCAAATATTTGTTCACCCAATCTTGATGATACGTGGTGGTAAT
Source organism: Callospermophilus lateralis (assembly GCF_048772815.1). Taxonomy (NCBI): domain Eukaryota; kingdom Metazoa; phylum Chordata; class Mammalia; order Rodentia; family Sciuridae; genus Callospermophilus; species Callospermophilus lateralis. The sequence continues at coordinate 25,158 of NW_027513294.1, read as the reverse complement.
GATAATTACACAAATCCCACTTGGCTCACCAAATTGTGTTCTTCTAGGTTGAAGGGTTCGTCTACAGTAGAGTTTTTATATTTAGGTTTCCCACTGTTCTCTCCGGTATAGATAGATAAAGTTGGAACTCTAAATCCAACATGGTTTGTTGTAGCTCTTTGAAACTTGACAAAATAAAGGAGTTCTCAGTTTTGTCTCTATGGTTTGTTTCCTCTTCAAGAAGCCCTAGGCACAGACTGTGGAAAAGCACTTTCATTGAGAGGGGTTGCCAATATTCTAAGAATAACGAGTTTCCGAAATACCAGCAAATATTTTTTCACCCAATCTTGATGATACTTGGTGGTAATTATCAGTACACAAATCCCACTTGGGTCACCATATTGTGTTCTTCTAGAAGGAAGCGTTTGTCTACAGTAGCAGTTTTTATATTTAGGTTTCCCTCTGTTCTCTCCTATATACATAGATGAATTTGGAACTCTAAATCCAACATGGTTTGTAGTAGCTCTTTGAAACTTGACAAAAAAAGTAGTTCTCAGTTTTGTCTCTATGGTTTGTTTCCTCTTCATGTAGCCCTAGGCACAGACTGTGCAAAAGCACTTTCATTGAAAGGGGTTGCCAAGCTTCCAAGAAATTACGAGTTTCCGAAATACCAGCAAATATTTTTTCACCAAAACTTGATGATACGTGGTGGTAATGACAAGTACACAAATCTCACTTGGCTCACCAAATTTTGGTCTTCTCGGTTGAAGCGTTTGTTTACAGTAGCAGTTTATACATTTAGGTTTCACTCTGTTCTCTCCTATATAGATAGATGAATTTGGAACTCTAAATCCAACATGGTTTGTAGAAGCTTTTGAAACTTGACAAAATTAAGTAGTTCTCAGTTTTGTCTCTATGGTTTGATTCCTCTTCAAGTAGCCCTAGGCACAGACTGAGGAAAAGCACTTTCACTGAAAGGGGTTGCCAAGCTTCCAAGAAATAACGAGTTTCCGAAATAAAAGCAAATATTTTTTCACCCAATCTTAATGATACTTGGTGGTAATGATCGGTAAACAAATCCCACATGACTCACCAAATTTTGTTCTTCTAGTTTGAACTTTCGTTTACAGTAGCAGATTATATTTTTAGGTTTCCCGCTGTTCTCTCCTATATAGATAGATGAATTTGGAACTTTAAATCCAACATGGTTTGTAGTAGCTCTTTTAAACTTGACAAAAAAAAGTAGTTCTCAGTTTTGTCTCTATGATTTTTTTCCTCTTCAATCAGCCCTAATAAGTGACTGTGGAAAAGCACTTCCATTGAAAGGGGTTTCCAAGCTTTCAGGAAATTATGAGTTTCCGAAATACCAGCAAATATTTTTTCACCCAATCTTGATGCTACGTGGTGGTAATGATCAGTACACAAATCCCACTTGGCTCACCAAATTGTGTTCTTCTAGGTTGAAGGGTTCGTTCCACAGTAGCAGTTTTTATATTTAGGTTTCCCTCTGTTCTCTCATATATAGATAGATGAATTTGGAACTCTAAATCCAACATGGTTTGTAGTAGCTCTTTTAAACTTGAGAAAATAAAGGAGTTCTCAGTTTTTTCTCTATGGTTTGTTTCATCCTCAAGTAGCCCTAGGCACAGACTGTGGAAAAGCACTTTCATTGGGAGGGGTTGCCAATCTTCTAAGAAATAACGCGTTTCCGAAATACCAGCAAATATTTTTTCACCCAATCTTAATGATACGTGGTGGTAATGACAAGTACACAAATCCCACTTGGCTCACCCAATGTTGTTCTTCTAGGGTGAAGCGTTCGTTTACAGTAGCAGTTTTTATTTTTAGGTTTCACTCTGTTCTCTTTTATATAGATAGATGAATTTGGAACTCTAATTCCAACATGGTTTGTAGTAGCTCATTGAAACTTGACAAAATAAAGGAGTTCTCAGTTTTGTCTCTATGGTTTGTTTCCTCTTCACGTAGCCCTAGGCACAGACTGTCGAAAAGCACTTTCATTGAGAGTGGTTGCCAAGCTTCTAAGAAATAACGAGTTTCCAAAATACCAGCAAATATTTATTCATCCAACCTTGATGATACTTGGTTGTAATGATGAGTACACAATTCCCACTTGGCTCACCAAATTTTGTTCTTCTAGGTTGAAGCGTTCGTCTACAGTAGCAAGTTTTATATTTAGGCTTCACTCTGTTTTCTCCTATATCGATAGATGAATTTGGAACTCTAAATCCAACATGGTTTGTAGTAGCTCTTTGAAACTTTACAAAATAAAGTAGTTCTCTGTTTTGTCTCTATGGTTTGTTTTCTCTTCAAGTAGCCCTAGGCACAGAATGTGGAAAAGCACGTTCATTGAAAGTGGTGCCAAGCTTCCTAGAAATTACGAGTTTCCGAAATACATGCAAATATTTTTTCACACAATCTTCATGATACGTGGTGGTAGTGATCAGTACACAAATCCCACTAGACTCACCAAATTTTTTTCTAGGTTGAAGCGTTCGTCTACTGTTGCAGTATTTATATGTAGGTTTCACTCTGTTCTCTCTTATATTTATAGATGAATTTGGAACTCTAAATCCAACATGGTTTGTAGTAGCTCTTTGAAACTTTAAAAAATAAAGTAGTTCTCAATTTTGTCTCTAAGGTTTGTTTCCTCTTCAAGTAGCCCTATGCACAGACTGTGGAAAAGCACTGTCATTGAAAGTGGTTGCAAGCTTCAAAGAAATTACGAGTTTCCGTAATACCAGCAAATATTTTTTCACCCAAACTTGATGATACGTGGTGGTAATGACAAGTACACAAATCTCACTTGGATCACCAAATTTTGTTCTTCTACGTTGAAGCGTTCGTTAACAGTAACAGTTTTTATTTTTAGGTTTCACTTTGTTCTCTCCTATATAGATAGATGAATTTGGAACTCTAAATCCAACATGGTTTGTAGTAGCTCTTTGAAACTTGACAAAAAAAGTAGTTCTCAGTTTTGTCTCTATGATATGTTTTTTCTTCAAGTAGCCCTAAGCAGAGACTGTGGAAAAGCACTTTCATTGAAAGGGGTTGCCAAGCTTCCTAGAAATTACGAGTTTCCGAAATACCAGCAAATATTTTTTCACCAAAACTTGATGATACGTGGTGGTAATGACAAGTACACAAATCTCACTTGGCTCACCAAATTTTGGTCTTCTCGGTTGAAGCGTTTGTTTACAGTAGCAGTTTATACATTTAGGTTTCACTCTGTTCTCTCCTATATAGATAGATGAATTTGGAACTCTAAATCCAACATGGTTTGTAGAAGCTCTTTTAAACTTGAGAAAATAAAGGAGTTCTCAGTTTTTTCTCTATGGTTTGTTTCATCCTCAAGTAGCCCTAGGCACAGACTGTGGAAAAGCACTTTCATTGGGAGGGGTTGCCAATCTTCTAAGAAATAACGCGTTTCCGAAATACCAGCAAATATTTTTTCACCCAATCTTAATGATACGTGGTGGTAATGACAAGTACACAAATCCCACTTGGCTCACCCAATGTTGTTCTTCTAGGGTGAAGCGTTCGTTTACAGTAGCAGTTTTTATTTTTAGGTTTCACTCTGTTCTCTTTTATATAGATAGATGAATTTGGAACTCTAATTCCAACATGGTTTGTAGTAGCTCATTGAAACTTGACAAAATAAAGGAGTTCTCAGTTTTGTCTCTATGGTTTGTTTCCTCTTCACGTAGCCCTAGGCACAGACTGTCGAAAAGCACTTTCATTGAGAGTGGTTGCCAAGCTTCTAAGAAATAACGAGTTTCCAAAATACCAGCAAATATTTATTCATCCAACCTTGATGATACTTGGTTGTAATGATGAGTACACAATTCCCACTTGGCTCACCAAATTTTGTTCTTCTAGGTTGAAGCGTTCGTCTACAGTAGCAAGTTTTATATTTAGGCTTCACTCTGTTTTCTCCTATATCGATAGATGAATTTGGAACTCTAAATCCAACATGGTTTGTAGTAGCTCTTTGAAACTTTACAAAATAAAGTAGTTCTCTGTTTTGTCTCTATGGTTTGTTTTCTCTTCAAGTAGCCCTAGGCACAGAATGTGGAAAAGCACGTTCATTGAAAGTGGTGCCAAGCTTCCTAGAAATTACGAGTTTCCGAAATACATGCAAATATTTTTTCACACAATCTTCATGATACGTGGTGGTAGTGATCAGTACACAAATCCCACTAGACTCACCAAATTTTTTTCTAGGTTGAAGCGTTCGTCTACTGTTGCAGTATTTATATGTAGGTTTCACTCTGTTCTCTCTTATATTTATAGATGAATTTGGAACTCTAAATCCAACATGGTTTGTAGTAGCTCTTTGAAACTTTAAAAAATAAAGTAGTTCTCAATTTTGTCTCTAAGGTTTGTTTCCTCTTCAAGTAGCCCTATGCACAGACTGTGGAAAAGCACTGTCATTGAAAGTGGTTGCAAGCTTCAAAGAAATTACGAGTTTCCGTAATACCAGCAAATATTTTTTCACCCAAACTTGATGATACGTGGTGGTAATGACAAGTACACAAATCTCACTTGGGTCACCAAATTTTGTTCTTCTACGTTGAAGCGTTCGTTAACAGTAACAGTTTTTATTTTTAGGTTTCACTTTGTTCTCTCCTATATAGATAGATGAATTTGGAACTCTAAATCCAACATGGTTTGTAGTAGCTCTTTGAAACTTGACAAAAAAAGTAGTTCTCAGTTTTGTCTCTATGATATGTTTTTTCTTCAAGTAGCCCTAAGCAGAGACTGTGGAAAAGCACTTTCATTGAAAGGGGTTGCCAAGCTTCCTAGAAATTACGAGTTTCCGAAACACCAACAAATATTTTTTCACCCAATCTTCATGATACGTGGTGGTAATGATCAGTACACAAATCCCACTTGGCTCAACAAATTGTGTTCTTCTAGGTTGATGCGTTCGTCTATTGTAGCAGTATTTATATGTAGGTTTCACTCTGTTCTCTCTTATATAGATACATGAATTTGGAACTCTAAATCCAGCATGGTTTGTAGTAGCTCTTTGAAACTTGACAAAATAAAGGAGTTCTCAGTTTTGTCTCTATGGTTTGTTTCCTCTTCAAGTAGCCATAGGCAGAGACTGTGGAAAAGCACTTTCATTGAGAGAGGTTGCAAAGCTTCTAAGAAATAACGAGTTTCTGAAATACCAGCAAATTTTTTTTGACCCAACCTTGATGATACTTGGTTGTAATGATGAGTACACAAATCCCACTTGGCTCACCAAATTTTGTTCTTCTATGTTGAAGCGTTCTTCTACAGTAGCAGGTTTTATATTTAGGCTTCACTCTGTTCTCTCCTATATCGATAGATGAATTTGGAACTCTAAATCCAACATGGTTTGTAGTAGCTCTTTCAAACTTGACAAATAAAGTAGTTCTCAGTTTTGTCTCTATGGTTTGTTTCCTCTGCAAGTAGGCCTAGGCACAGACTGTGGAAAAGCACGTTCATTGAAAGGGGTGCCAAGCTTCCTGGAAATTACGAGTTTCCGAAATACAAACAAAGATTTTTTCACCCAATCTTCATGATACGTGGTGGTAATGATCAGTACACAAATCCCACTTGGCTCACCAAATTGTGTTCTTCTAGGTTGAAGCGTTCGTCTACTGTAGCAGTATTTATATGTAGGTTTCACTCTGTTCTCTCTTATATAGATAGATGAATTTTGAACTCTAAATCTAGCATGGTTTGTAGTAGCTCTTTGAAACTTGAAAAAATAAAGGAGTTCTCAGTTTTGTCTCTATGGTTTGTTTCCTCTTCAAGTAGCCCTAGGCACAGACTGTTGAAAAGCACTTTCATTGAAAGGGGTAGCCAACCTTCCAAGAAATAACGAGTTTCCGAAATACCAGCAAATATTTTCTTCACCCAAACTTGATGATACTTGGTGGTAAAGATCAGTACACAAATCCCACTTGACTCACCAAATTTTGTTCTTCTAGGTTGAAGCCTTCGTTTAAAGTACCAGTTTATATTTTTAGGTTTCCCTCTGTTCTCTCCTACATAGATAGATGAATTTGGAACTCTAAATCCAACAAGGTTTGCAGTAGCTCTTTGAAACTTGACAAAATAAAGGAGTTCTCAGGGTGGTCGCTATGATTTGTTTCCTCTTCAAGTAGCCCTAAGCAGAGACTGTGAAAAGCACTTTCATTGAAAGAGGTTGCCAAGCTTCCAAGAAATTATGAGTTTCCGAAATACCAGCAAATATTTTTAAACCCAATTTTGATGATACGTGGTGGTAATGACAAGTACACAAATCCCACTTTTCTCACCAAATTTTGTTCTACTAGGTTGAATCGTTCGTTTACAGTAGCAGTTTTTATTTTTAGGTTTCACTCTGTTCTCTCCTATATAGATAGATGAATTTGGAACTCTAAATCCAACATGGTTGGTAGTAGCTCTTTGAAACTTGAAAAAATAAAGGAGTTCTCAGTTTTGTCTCTATGGTTTGTTTCCTCTTCAAGTAGCCCTATGCACAGATTGTGGAAAAGCACTTTCATTGAGAGGGGTTTCCAATCTTCCAAGAAATAACGACTTTGTGAAATACCAGCAAGTATTTTTTCACCCAATCTTGATGATACGTGTTGGTTATGACAAGTACACAAATCTCACTTGACTCACCAAATTTTGTTCTTCTAGGTTGAAGCGTTCGTTTACAGTAGTAGTTTATATTTTTAGGTGTCACTCGGTTCTCTCCTATGTTGATAGATGAATTTGGAACTCTAAATCCAACATGGTTTGTAGTAGCTCTGTGAAACTTGACATAATAAAAACGTTCTCAGTTTTGTCTCTATGATTTTTTTCCTCTTCAAGTAGCCCTAGGCCCAGACTGTGGAAAAGCACTTTCATTGAGAGGGGTTGCCAAGCTTCTAAGAAATGACGAGTTTCTGAAACACCCGCAAATATTTTTTCACCCAAACTTGATGATACGTGGTGGTAATGACAAGTACACAAATCCCACTGGGCTCACCAAATGTTGTTCTTCTTGGTTGAAGCGTTCGTTTACAGTAGCAGTTTATATTTGTAGGTTTTTCTCTGTACTCTCCTATATAGATAGATGAATTTGGAACTCTGAATCCAGCATGGCTTGTATTAGCTCTTTGAAACTTGACAAAATAAGGAGTTCTCAGTTTTATCTCTATGGTTTGTTTCTACTTCAAGTAGCCCTTGTCACAGACTGTGGAAAAACACTTTCATTGAGATGGGTTGCCAAGCTTCCAAGAAATAACGAGTTTCCGAAATACCAGCAAATATTTTTTCACCCAATCTTGATGATACGTGGTGGTTATGACAAGTACACAAATCCCACTTGGCTCACCAAATTTTGTTCTTCTAGGTTGGAGCGTTCGTTTACAGTAGTAGTTTTTATTTTTAGGTTTCACTCTGTTCTCTCCTATATCGATAGATGAATTTGGAACTCTAAATCCAACATGGTTTGTAGTAGCTCTTTGAAACTTGACAAAATAAAGGCGTTCTCAGTTTTGTCTCGATGGTTTGTTTCCTCTTCAAGTAGCCCTATGCACAGATTGTGGAAAAGCACTTTCATTGAGAGGGGTTGCCAAGCTTCCAAGAAATAACGAGTTTCCAAAATACAAGAAAATATTTTTTCACCCAATCTTGTTGATACGTGGTGGTTATGACAAGTACACAAATCCCACTTGGCTCACCAAATTTTGTTCTTCTAGGTTTAAGCGTTCGTCTACAGAAGCAGTTTTTATATTTAGGTTTCCCTCTGTTCCCTCCTATATAGGTAGATGAATTTGGAACTCTAAATCCTACATGGTTTGTAGTAGCTCTTTCACACTTGACAAAAAAAAGTAGTTTTCAGTTTTGTCTCTATGGTTTGTTTACTCTTCAAGTAGCCCAGGTACTGACTGTGGAAAGGCACATTCATTGAGAGGGGTGCCAAGCTTCTAAAAAATAACGAGATTCCGAAATACCAGCAAATATTTTTTTCACCCATTCTTGATGATACTTGGTGGTAATGATCGGTACACAAATCCCACTTGATCACCAAATTTTGTTCTTCTAGATTGAAGCGTTCGTTTAAAGTAGCAGTTTATATTTTTAGGTTTACCTCTGTTCTCTCCTACATAGATAGATGAATTTGGAACTCTAAATCCAACATGGTTTGTAGTAGCACTTTGAAACTTGACAAAGTAAAGGAGTTCTCAGTTTTGTCTCTATGATTTGTTTCCTCTTCGAGTAGCCCTAAGCAGAGACTGTGGAAAGCACTTTCATTGAAAGGGGTTGCAAGCTTCCAAGAAATAACGAGTTTCCGAAATACCAGCAAATATTTTTTCACCCAATCTTGATGATACTTGGTGGTAATGATTGGTACACAAATTTCACTTGACTCACCAAATTTTCATCTTCTAGTTTGAAGCGTTCATTTATAGTAGCAGTTTATATTTTTAGAATTCCCTCTGTTCTCTCCTATATAGATAGATGAATTTGGAATTCTAAATCCAACATGGTTCGTAGTAGCTCTTTGAACCTTCACAAAAAGCAGTAGTTCTCAGTTTTGTCTTTATGGTTTGTTTCCTCTTCATGTAGCCCTATGCACAGTTTGTGGAAAAGTACTTTCATTGAGAGGGGTTGCCAAGCTTCCAAGAAATAACGAGTTTCCGAAATACCAGCAATTATTTTTTCACCCAATCTTGATGATACTTGGTGGTAATGATCGGTACACAAATCCTACTTGACTCACCAAATTTTGTTCTTCTAGGTTGAAGCGTTCGTTTAAAGTAGCAGTTTATATTTTTAGGTTTCCCTCTGTTCTCTCCTACATAGATAGATGAATTTGGAACTCTAAATCCAACATGGTTTGTAGTAGCAGTTTGAAACTTGACAAAATAAAGAAGTTCTCAGTTTTGTCTCTATGATTTGTTTCCTCTTTGAGTAGCCCTAAGCAGAGTCTGTGGAAAGCACTTTCATTGAAAGGTGTTGCCAAGCTTCCAAGATATTACAAGTTTCCGAAATACCAGCAAATATTTTTTCACCCAATCTTGATGATACTTCGTGGTAATGATCGGTACACAAATCCCACTTGACTCACCAAAATTTGTTCTTCTTGGTTGAAGCGTTCGTTTACATAGCAGTTTATATTTTTAGGTTTTCCTCTGTTCTCTCCTATATAGATAGATGAATTTGGAACTCTAAATCCAACATGGTTTGTAGTAGCTCTTTGAAACTTGACAAAAGAATGGAGTTCTCAGTTTTGTTTCTATGATTTGTTTCCTCTTCAAGTAGCCCTAGGCACAGACTGTGGAAAAGCACTTTCATTGAAAGGAGTTGCCAAGCTTCCAAGAAATTACAACTTTCCAAAATACCAGAAAATATTTTTTCACCCAATCTTGATGATAAGTGTTGGTTATGACAAGTACACAAATCCCACTTGGCTCACCAAATTTTGTTCTTCTAGGTTTAAGTGTTCGTCTACAGTAGCAGTTTTTATATTTAGGTTCCCTCTGTTCCCTCCTATATAGATAGATGAATTTGGATCTCTAAATCCTACATGGTTTGTAGTAGCTCTTTCACACTTGACAGAAAAAGTAGTTCTCAGTTTTGTCTCTTTGGTTTGTTTACTCTTCAAGTAGCACAGGGACAGACTGTGGAAAAGCACATTCATTGAGAGGGGTTGCCAAGCTTCTGAAAAATAAAGAGATTCCGAAATACCAGCAAATATTTTTTTCACCCAATCTTGATGATACTTGGTGGTAATGATAGGTACACAAATCCCACTTGATCACCAAATTTTTTTCTTCTAGGTTGAAGCGTTCGTTTAAAGAAGCAGTTTATATTTTTAGGTTTCCCTCTGTTCTCTCCTACATAGATAGATGAATTTGGAACTCCAAATCCAACATGGTTTCTAGTAGCACTTTGAAACTTGACAAAATAAAGGAGTTCTCAGTTTTGTCTCTATGACTTGTTTCCTCTTCGAGTAGCCCTAAGCAGAGACTGTGGAAAGCACTTTCATTGAAAGGGGTTGCAAGCTTCCAAGAAATAACGAGTTTCCGAAATACCAGCAAATAATTTTTAACCCAATCTTGATGATACTTGGTGGTAATGATCGGTACACAAATTTCACTTGACTCACCAAATTTTCATCTTCTAGTTTGAAGCGTTCGTTTACAGTAGCAGTTTATATTTTTAGAATTCCCTCTGTTCTCTCCTATATAGATAGATGAATTTGGAACTCTAAATCCAACATGGTTCGTAGTAGCTCTTTGAAACTTCACAAAAAGCAGTAGTTCTCAGTTTTGTCTTTATGGTTTGTTTCCTCTTCATGTAGCCCTATGCACAGTTTGTGGAAAGGTACTTTCATTGAGAAGGGTTGCCAATCTTCCAAGAAATTACGAGTTTCCGAAATACCAGCAAATACTTTTTAACCCAATTTTGATGATATGTGGTGGTAATGACAAGAACACAAATCCCACTTCTCTCACCAAATTTTGTTCTTCTAGGTTGAATCGTTCGTTTACAGTAGCAGTTTTAATTTTTAGGTTTCCCTCGGTTATCTCCTATATAGATAGATGAATTTGGAACTCTAAATCCAACATGGTTTGTAGTAGCTCTTTGAAACCTGACAAAATAAAAGAGTTCTCAGTTTTCTCTTTATGATTTGATTCCTCTTCAATTAACCCTAAGCAGAGACTGTGGAAAAGCACTTTAATTGAAAGGGGTTGCGAAGCTTCCAAGAAATTAGGAGTTTGCAAAATACAAGCAAATATTTTTTCCCCCAATCTTGATGATACGTGGTGGTAATGACAAGTACACCAATTCCACTTGGCTCACCAAATTTAGTTCTTCTAGGTTTAAGCGTTCGTCTACACTAGCAGTTTTATATTTAGGTTTCCTTCTGTTCTCTCCTATATAGATAGATGAATTTGGAACTCTAAATCCCACATGGTTTGTAGTAGCTCTTTGACACTTGATAAATAAAAGTACTTCTCAGTTTTATCTCTATGGTTTGTTTCCTCTTCAAGTAGCCCTAGGCACAGACTGTGGAAAAGCACTTTCATTTAGAGGGGTTACCAAGCTTCGAAGAAATAACGATTTTCCGAAATACCAGCAAATATTTTTCACCCAATCTTGATGATACGTGGTGGTAATAATCAGTTCACAAATCCCAATTGGCACACCAAATTGTGTTCTTGTAGGTTGAAGCGTTCGTTTAAAGTAGCAGTTTTTATTTTTAGGTTTCGCTCTGTTCTCTCCTTTAGAGATAGATGAATTTGGAACTCTAAATCCAACATGGTTTGTAGTAGCTCTTTGAAACTTGACAAAAAAAAAGGAGTTCTCAGTTCGGTCTCTATGATTTGTTTCCTGTTCAAGTATCCCTAAGAAGAGGCTTTGGAAAGCACTTTCATTGAAAGGGGTTGCCAAGCTTCCAAGAAATTACGAGTATCCAAAATACCAGCAAATATTTTTTCATCCAATCTTGATGATACGTGGTGGTAATGATCACTACACATATCTCACTTGGCTCTCAAAATTTTGTTCTTCTAGGTTGAAGGGTTCATTTACAGTAGCAGTTTTAATTTTTAGGTTTCACTCTGTTCTCTCCTATATAGATAGATGAATTTGGAACTCTAAATCCAACATGGTTTGTAGTAGCTCTTTGAAACTTGACAAAATAAAGGAGTTCTCAGTTTTGTCTCTATGGTTTGTTTCCTCTTCAAGTAGCCCTAATCACAGACTTCTGAAAATCACTTTCATTGAGAGGGGTTGCCAAGCTTCTAAGAAATAACGAGTTTCTGAAATACCAGCAAATATTTTTTCAGCCAATCTTGAGGATACGTGGTGGTAATGATCAGTACACAAATCCCAATTGGCTCAACAAATTGTGTTCTTCTAGGTTGAAGCGTTCGTTTACAGTAGCAGTTTTTATTTTTAGGTTTCACTCTGTTCTCTCCTATATAGATAGATGATTTTGGAACTCTAAATCCAACATGGTTTGTAGAAACTCTTTGACACTTGACAAAAAAAGTAGTTCTCAATTTTGTCTCTATGATTTGTTTCATCTTCAGGTAGCCCTAAGCAGAGATTGTGGAAAAGCACTTTCAATGAAAGGGGTTGCCAAGCTTCCAAGAAATTACGAGTTTCCAAAATTCTAGAAAATATTTTTTCACCCAATCTTGATGATACTTTGTGGTAATGACATGTACACAAATTACTCTTCGCTCACCATATTTTGTTCATCTAGGTTTAAGCGTTCGTCTACAGTAGCAGTTTTTATATTTAGGTTCTCCTCTGTTCTCTCCTATATAGATAGATGAATTTGGAACTCTAAATCCAACATGGTTTGTAGTAGCTCTTTGAAACTTGACAAAAGAAAGGAGTTCTCAGTTTTGTCTCTATGGTTTCTTTTCTTTTCATGTAGCCCTAGGCACAGACTGTTGAAAAGCACTTTCATTGAAAGGGGTTGCCAAGCTTCCAAGAAATTACGAGTTTCCGAAATACCAGCAAATATTTTTTCACCCAATCTTGATGATACGTGGTGGTAATGACAAGTACACAAATCCCACTTGGCTCAGCAAATTTTGTTTTTGTAGGTTGAAGCGTTCGTCTACAGTAGCAGTTTTTATATTTATTTTTCCCACTGTTCTCTCCTGTATAGATATATGAATTTGGAACTCTAAATCCACCATGGTTTGTAGTAGCTCTTTGAAACTTGACAAAATAAAGGAGGTCTCAGTTTTGTCACTATGGTTTGTTTCCTCTTAAAGTAGCCCTAGGCACAGACTGTAGAAATGCACTTTCATTGACAGGGGTTGCCAAGCTTCTAAGAAATAATGAGTTTCCGAAATACCAGCAAATGTTTTTCACCCAATCTTGATGATACGTGGTGGTAACGATCAGTACACAAATCCCACTTGGCTCACCAAATTGTGTTCTTCTAGGTTGAAGCATTCGTCTACAGTAGCAGTTCTTATATTTAGGTTTCTTTCTGTTCTCTCCTATATAGATAGATAAATTTGGAACTCTAAATTAAACATGGTTTGTAGTAGCTCCTTGAAACTAGACAAAATTAAGGAGTTCTCAGTTTTGTCTCTATGGTTTCTTTCCTCTTAATGTAGCCCTAGGCACAGACTGTGGAAAAGCACTTTCATTGAGAACGGTTGCCAAGCTTCTAAAAAATAACGATTTTCCGAAATACCAGCAAATATTTTTTCACCCAATCTTGATGATACGTGGTAGTAATGACAAGTATACAAATTCCACTTGGCTCACCAAATTTTGTTCTTCTAGGTTGAAGCGTTCTTTTACAGTAGCAGTTTTTATATTTAGGTTTCCCTCTGTTCTCTCCTGTATAGATAGATGAATTTGGAACTCTAATTCCAACATGGTTTTTTGTAGCTTATTGAAACTTGACAAAATAAAGTAGTTCTCAGTTTTGTCTCTATGGTTTGTATCCTCTTCAGGTAGCCCAAGGCACAGACTGTAGAAAAGCACTTTCATTGAAAGGGGCTGCCAAGCCTCCAAAAAATAACGAGTTTCCGAAATACCAGCAAATATTTTTTCACCCAATCTTGATGATACTTGGTGGTAATGATCAGTTCACAAATCCCACTTGGCTCACCAAATTTTTTCTTCTGTGTTAAGGCGTTCATTTACATTAGCAGTATTTATTATAGGATTCATTGTGTTCTCTCCTATATAGATAGATGAATTTGGAACACTAAATCCAACATGGTTTGTAGTAGCTCTTTGAAACTTGACAAAATAACGGAGTTCTCAGTTGTATCTCTATGGTTTGTTTCCTCTTTAGTAGCCCTAGGCACAGACTGTGGAAAAGCACTTTCATTGAGATTGGTTGCAAAGCTTCTGAGAAATAACGAGTTTCCGAAATACCAGCAAATATTTTTTCACCCAGTCTTGATGATACGTGGTGGAAATGATCAGTACACAAATCCCAATTGGCTCACCAAATTGTGTTTTTCTAGGTTGAAGCGTTTGTCTACAGTAGCAGTTTTTATATGTATGTTTCACTCTGTTCTCTCTTACATAGATAGATAAATTTGGAACTCTAAATCCAACATGGTTTTTGGTAGGTCTTTCAAACTTGACAAAATAAAGGAGTTCTCAGTTTTTTCTCTATGATTTGTTTCCTCTTCAAGTAGCCCTAAACAAACTTTGGAAAAGCACTTTCATTGAGAGGGGTTGCCAGGCTTCCAAAATTACGAGTTTCCGAAATACCAGCAAATATTTTTTTACCCAATCTTGATACGAGGTGGTAAAGACAAGTACACAAATCGCACTTGGCTCACCAAATTTTGTTCTTCTATGATGAAGCGTTTGTCTACAGTAGCAGTTTATATTTTTAGGGTTCCCTCTGTTCTCTCCTATTGATAGATGAATTTGGAACTCTAAATCCAACATGGTTTGTAGTAGCTCTTGAAACTTGACAAAAAAAATAGTTCTCAGTTTTGTCTTTAATATTTGTTTCCTCTTCAAGTAACCCTAAGCAGAGACTCTGGAAAAACTTTCATTGAAAGGGGTTGCCAAGCATCCAAGAAATTACGAGTTTCCGAAATACCAGCAAATATTTTTTGACCCAATCTTGATGATACTTGGTGGTAATGATCAGTACACAAATCCCACTTGGCTCACCAAATTTTGTTCTTCTAGGTTGAAGCGTTTGTCTACAGTAGCAGTTTTTATATTTAGGTTTCCCTCTGTTCTCTCCTATATAGATAGATGAATTTGGAACTCTAAATCCAACATGGTTTTTAGTAGCTCTTTGAAACTTGACAAAATTAAGGAGTTCTCAGTTTAGTCTCTATGGTTTGTTTCCTCATAAAGTAGCCCTAGGCACAGACTGTGGAAAAGCACTTTCATTGAGAGGGGTTGCCATGCTACTAAGAAATAACGAGTTTCATAAATACCAGCAAATATTTTTTCACCCAATCTTGATGATACATGGTGGTAATGATCAGTACACAAATCTCACTTGGCTCACCAAATTGTGTTCTTCTAGGTTGAAGCGTTCGTCAACAGTAGAAGTTTTTATATTTAGTTTTCCCTCTGTTCTCTCCTATATAGATAGATTAATATGGAACTCTAAATCCAACATGGTTCGTAGTAGATCTTTGAAAATTGACAAAATAAAGGAGTTCTACGTTTTTTCTCCATGGTTTGTTTCCTCTTCAGTAGCCCTAGGCAGGGACTGTGGAAAAGCACTTTCATTGAGAGGGGTTGCCATGCTTCTAAGAAATAACGAGTTTCCGAAATAGCAGCAAGTATTTTTTCACCCAAACTTGATGACACGTGGTGGTAATGATCAGTACACAGATCCCACTTGGCTCACCAAATTTTGTTCTTCTAAGTTGACGCGTTCCTTTACAGTAGCAGTTTTTATTTTTAGGTTTCACACTGTTCTCTCCTGTATAGATAGATGAATTTGGAACTCTAAATCTAACATGGTTTGTAGTAGCTCTTTGGATTGACAAAAAAAAGTAGTTTTCAGTTTTGTCTCTATGATTTGTTTCCTCTTCAAGTAGCCCTAAGCCGAGACTGTGGAATAGCACTTTCATTGTAAGGGGTTTCCAAGATTAAAAGAAATTACGAGTTTCCGAAACACAAGCATATATTTTTTTCACCAATCTTGATGATATATGGTGGTAATGATCGCTACACAAATCCCACATGGCTCACCAAATTTTGTTCTTCTAGGTTAAAGCGTTCGTTTACAGTAGCAGTTTTTATTTTTAGGTTTTCCTGTGTTCTCTCCTATATAGATAGATGAATTTGGAACTCTAAATCCAACATGGTTTGTAGTAGCTCTTTGAAACTTGAAAAAATAAAGGAGTTCTCAGTTTTGTCTCTATGGTTTGTTTCCTCTTCAAGTAGCCCTAAGCAGAGACTGTGAAAAAGCACTTTCATTGAAAGGGGTTGCCAAGATTCCGAGAAATTACGAGTTTCCGAAATACCAGCAAATATTTTTTCACCCAATATTGATGATACGTGGCGGTAATGACAAGTACACAAATCCCACTTAGCTCACCAATTTTTTTTCTTCTATGATGAAGCGTTCGTTTACAGTAGCAGTTTTTATTTTTAGGTTTCACTCTGTTCTCTCCTATATAAATAGATGAATTTGGAACTCTAAATTCAACATGGTTTGTAGTATCTTTTTGAAACTTTACAAAATAAAGGAGTTCTCAGTTTTATCTCTACAGTTCGTTTCCTCTTCAAGTAGCCCTAGGCCCAGACTGTGGAAAAGCACTTTCATTGAGAGGGGTTGCCAAGCTTCTAATAAATAACAAGTTTCCAAAATACCAGCAAATAATAGTTCACCCAATCTTGATGATACTTGGAGGTAATGCTGGGTACACAAATCCCACTTGACTCACCAAATTTTGTTCTTCTAGTTTGAAGCGTTCGTTTACAGTAGCATTTTATATTTTTAGGTTTCCCTCTGTTCTCTCCTATATAGATAGATGAATTTGGAACTCTAAATCCAACATGGTTTGTAGTAGCTCTTAGTAACTTGACAAAATAAAGGAGTTCTAAGTTTTGTCTCTATCGTTGGTTTCCTCTTAAGTAGCCCTAGGCACAGACTGTGGAAAAGCACTTTCATTGAGAGGGGTTGCCAAGCTTCTAAGGAATAATGAGTTTCCGAAATACCAGCAAATATTTTTTCACCCAAACTTGATGATACTTGGTGGTAATGATCAGTACACAGATCCCACTTGGCTCACCAAATTTCCTTCTTCTAAGTTGACACGTTCTTTTAGTGTAGCAGTTTTTATTTTTAGGTTTTACTGTGTTCTCTCCTATATAGATAGATGAATTTGGAACTCTAAATCCACCATGGTTTGTAGTAGCTCTTTGAAACTTGACAAAATAAAAGAGTTCTCAGTTTTGTCTCTATGATTTGTTTCCTCTTCAAGTAGCCCTAACCAGAGACTATGGAAAAGCACTTTCATTGTAAGGGGTTGCCAAGATTAAAATAAATTACGAGTTTCCGAAACACCAGCAAATATTTTTTCACCCAATCTTGATGATACGTGGTGGTAATGATCGGTACACAAATCCAACTTGGCTCACCAAATTTTATTCTTCTAGGTTGAAGCGTTCGTCTACAGTAGCAGTTTTTATATTTAGGTTTCCCTCTGTTTTCTCCTATATAGATAGATGTATTTGGAACTCTAAACCAACATGGTTTGTAGTAGCTCTTTGAAAATTGCCAAAAATGTAGTTCTCAGTTTGTCTTTATGGTTTTTTTCCTCTTCAAGTAGCCCTAAACAGAGTCTGTGGAAAAGCACTTTCATTGTAAGGGGTTGCCAAGCTTCCAAAAAATTAGGAGTTTTCGAAATACCAGCAAATATTTTTCACCCAATCTTGATGATTCGTGTTGGTAATGACAAGTACACAAATCCCACTTGGCTGACCAAATTTTGTTCTTATAGGTTGAAGCGTTCGTTTTCAGTAGCAGTTTTTATTTTTAGGTTTCACTCTGTTCTCTCCTATATAGATAGATGAATTTGGAACTCTAAATACAACATGGTTTGTAGTAGCTCTTTGAAACTTGACAAAATAAAGCAGTTCTCAGTTTTCCCTCCATGATTTGTTTCCTCTTTAAGTAGCCCTAAGAGGAGACTGTGAAAAAGCACTTTCATTGAAAGGGGTTGCCAAGCTTCCAAGAAATTACGAGTTTTGGAAATACCAAAAAATATTTTTTCAACCAATCTTGATGATAAGCTGTGGTAATGACAAGTACACAAATACCACTTGGCTCACCAAATTTTGTTCTTCTAGGTGGAAGCGTTCATCTACAGTAGCAGTTTTTATATTTAGGTTTCCCTCTGTTCTCTCCTATATAGATAGATGAATTTGGAACTCTAAATCCAACACGGTTTGTAGTAGCTCTTTGAAACTTGACAAAATAAAGGAGTTATCAGTTTTCTCTCTATGATTTGCTTCCTCTTCAAGTAGCCTTAAGCAGAGACTGTGGAAAAGCACTTTCATTGAAAGGGGTTGCCAAGCTTAACAAGAAATTACGAGTTTCGGAAATACCAAAAAATAGTTTTTTCACCCAATCTTGATGATAAGTGGTGGTAATGACAAGTACACAAATACCACTTGGCTCACCACATTTTGTTCTTCTAGGTTGAAGCGTTCGTTTACAGTAGAAATTTTAATTTTAAGGTTTCACTCTCTTCTCTCCTATATAGATAGATGAATTTGGAACTCTAAATCCAACATGGTTTGTAGTAGCTTTTTGAAACTTCACAAAATAATGGAGTTCTCAGTTTTGTCTCTATGGTTTGTTTCCTCTTCAAGTACCCCTACGCACAGACTGTGGAAAAGCACTTTCATTGAGAGGGGTTGCCAAGCTTCTAAGAAATAACAAGTTTCCGAAATACCAGCAAATAATAGTTCACCCAATCTTGATGATACTTGGAGGTAATGATGGGTACATAAATCCCACTTGACTCACCAAATTTTGTTCTTCTAGTTTGAAGCGTTCGTTTACAGTAGCATTTTATATTTTTAGGTTTCCCTCTGTTCTCTCCTATATAGATAGATGAATTTGGAACTCTAAATCCAACATGGCTTGTAGTAGCTCTTCGAAACTTGACTAAATAAAGTATTTCTCAATTTTGTCTTTATGGTTTGTTTCCCCTTCAAGTAGCCCTAGGCACAGACTGTGGAAAAGCACTTTCATTGAGAGGGGTTGCCAAGCTTCTAAGAAATAACGAGTTTCCGAAATACCAGCAAGTAATAGTTCACCCAATCTTGATGATACTTGGTGGTAATGATGGGTACACAAATCCCACTTGACTCACCAAATTTTGTTCTTCTAGGTTGAAGCGTTCGACTACAGTAGCTGTTTTTATATTTAGGTTTCCCTCTGTTCTCTCCTATATAGATAGATGAATTTGGAACACTAAATCCAACATGGTTTGTAGTAGCTCTTTGAAACTTGACAAAATAAAGGAGTTCTCTGTTTTGTCTCTATGGTTGTTTCCTCTTCAAGTAGCCCTAGGCATAGACTGTGGAAAAGCACTTTCATTGAGAGAGGTTGCCAAGCTTCTATGAAATAAGGAGTTTCCGAAATACCAGCAAATATTTTTTCACCCAATCTTGATGATACTTGGTGGTAATGTCAGTAAACAAATCCCACTTGGCTCACCAAATGTTGTTCTTCTAGGTTGAAGCATTCGTCTACAGTAGCAGTTTATATATTTAAGTTTCCCTCTGTTCTGTACTATATAGATAGATGAATTTGGAACTCTAAATCCGACATGGTTTGTAGTAGCTCTTTGAATCTTGAAAAAATAAAAGGAGTTCTCAGTTCTGTCTCTATGTTTTGTTTCCTCTTCAAGTAGCCCTAAGCAGAGACTGTGAAAAAGCACTTTCATTGAAAGGGGTTGCCAAGCTTCCGAGACATTACGAGTTTCCCAAATACCATCAAATATTTTTTTCACCCAATCTTGATGATACGTGGCGGTAATGACAAGTACACAAATCCCACTTTGCTCACCAAATTTTGTTCTTCTAGGATGAAGCGTTCGTTTACAGTAGCAGTTTTTATTTTTAGGGTTCACTCTGTTCTCTCCTATATAGATAGATGAATTTGGAACTCTAAATCAACAGGGTTTGTAGTAGCTCTTAGAAACTTGACAAAATAAAGGAGTTCTATGTTTTGTCTCTATGGTTTGCTTTTCTCTTCAGGTAGCCCTAGGCACAGACAGTGGAAAAGAACTTTCATTGGGAGGGGTTGCCAAGCTTCTAAGGAATAACGAGTTTCCGAAAATACCAGCAAATATTTTTTCACCCAAACTTGATGAAACTTGGTGGTAATGATCAGTACACAGATCCCACTTAGCTCACCAAATTTTCTTCTTCTAAGTTGACGCGTTCGTTTACAGTAGCAGTTTAAATTTTTAGGTTTTACTCTGTTCTCTCTTATATAGATAGATGAATTTGGAACTCTAAATCCAACATGGTTTATAGTAGCTCTTTGCAACTTGACAAAAAAAGAAGTTCTCAGTTTTGTCTCTATGATTTGTTTCCTCTTCAAGTAGCCCTAACCAGAGACTGTGGAAAAGCACTTTCATTGTAAGGGTTGCCAAGATTAAAATAAATACGAGTTTCCGAAACACCAGCAAATAGTTTTTTCACCCAATCTTGATGATACGTGGTGGTAATGATCGGTACACAAATCCAACTTGGCTCACCAAAAATTTGTTCTTCTAGGTTGAAGCGTTCGTCTACAGTAGCAGTTTTTATATTTAGGTTTCCCTCTGTTTTCTCCTATATAGATAGATGTATTTGGAACTCTAAATCCAACATGGTTTGTAGTAGCTCTTTGAAACTTGACAAAAAAAAAGTAGTTCTCAGTTTGTCTTTATGGTTTTTTCCTCTTCAAGTAGCCCTAAACAGAGTCTGTGGAAAAGCACTTTCATTGTAAGAGGGTTGCCAAGCTTCCAAAAAATTAGGAGTTTTCAAAATACCAGCAAATATTTTTTCACCCAATCTTGATGATTCGTGGTGGTAATGACAAGTACACAAATCCCACTTGGCTCACCAAATTTTGTTCTTCTAGGTTTAAGCGTTTGTCTACAGTAGCAGTTTTTATATTTAGGTTTCCCTCTGTTCTCTCCTATATAGATAGATGAATTTGGAACTCTAAATCCAACATGGTTTTTAGTAGCTCTTTGAAACTTGACAAAATTAAGGAGTTCTCAGTTTAGTCTCTATGGTTTGTTTCCTCATAAGTAGCCCTAGGCACAGACTGTGGAAAAGCACTTTCATTGAGAGGGGTTGCCATGCTACTAAGAAATAACGAGTTTCATAAATACCAGCAAATATTTTTTCACCCAATCTTGATGATACATGGTGGTAATGATCAGTACACAAATCTCACTTGGCTCACCAAATTGTGTTCTTCTAGGTTGAAGCGTCGTCAACAGTAGAAGTTTTTATATTTAGTTTTCCCTCTGTTCTCTCCTATATAGATAGATTAATATGGAACTCTAAATCCAACATGGTTCGTAGTAGATCTTTGAAAATTGACAAAATAAAGGAGTTCTACGTTTTTTCTCCATGGTTTGTTTCCTCTTCAGTAGCCCTAGGCAGGGGACTGTGGAAAAGCACTTTCATTGAGAGGGGGTTGCCATGCTTCTAAGAAATAACGAGTTCCGAAATAGCAGCAAGTATTTTTTCACCCAAACTTGATGACACGTGGTGGTAATGATCAGTACACAGATCCCACTTGGCTCACCAAATTTTGTTCTTCTAAGTTGACGCGTTTCCTTTACAGTAGCAGTTTTTTATTTTTAGGTTTCACACTGTTCTCTCCTGTATAGATAGATGAATTTGGAACTCTAAATCTAACATGGTTTGTAGTAGCTCTTTGGATTGACAAAAAAAAGTAGTTTTCAGTTTTGTCTCTATGATTTGTTTCCTCTTCAAGTAGCCCTAAGCCGAGACTGTGGAATAGCACTTTCATTGTAAGGGGTTTCCAAGATTAAAAGAAATTACGAGTTCCGAAACACAAGCATATATTTTTCACCAATCTTGATGATATATGGTGGTAATGATCGCTACACAAATCCCACATGGCTCACCAAATTTTGTTCTTCTAGGTTAAAGCGTTCGTTTACAGTAGCAGTTTTTATTTTTAGGTTTTCCTGTGTTCTCTCCTATATAGATAGATGATTTGGAACTCTACATCCAACATGGTTTGTAGTAGCTCTTTGAAACTTGAAAAATAAAGGAGTTCTCAGTTTTGTCCTCTATGGTTTGTTTCCTCTTCAAGTAGCCCTAAGCAGAGACTGTGAAAAAGCACTTTCATTGAAAGGGGTTGCCAAGATTCGAGAAATTACGAGTTTCCGAAATACCAGCAAATATTTTTTCACCCAATATTGATGATACGTGGCGGTAATGACAAGTACACAAATCCCACTTAGCTCACCAATTTTTTTTCTTCTATGATGAAGCGTTCGTTTACAGTAGCAGTTTTTATTTTTAGGTTTCACTCTGTTCTCTCCTATATAAATAGATTGAATTTGGAACTCTAAATTCAACATGGTTTGTAGTATCTTTTTGAAACTTTACAAAATAAAGGAGTTCTCAGTTTTATCTCTACAGTTCGTTTCCTCTTCAAGTAGCCCTAGGCCCAGACTGTGGAAAAGCACTTTCATTGAGAGGGGTTGCCAAGCTTCTAATAAATAACAAGTTTCCAAAATACCAGCAAATAATAGTTCACCCAATCTTGATGATACTTGGAGGTAATGCTGGGTACACAATCCCACTTGACTCACCAAATTTTGTTCTTCTAGTTTGAAGCGTTCGTTTACAGTAGCATTTTATATTTTTAGGTTTCCCTCTGTTCTCTCCTATATAGATAGATGAATTTGGAACTCTAAATCCAACATGGTTTGTAGTAGCTCTTAGTAACTTGACAAAATAAAGGAGTTCTAAGTTTTGTCTCTATCGTTGGTTTCCTCTTAAGTAGCCCTAGGCACAGACTGTGGAAAGCACTTTCATTGAGAGGGTTGCCAAGCTTCTAAGGAATAATGAGTTTCCGAAATACCAGCAAATATTTTTTTCACCCAAACTTGATGATTACTTGGTGGTAATGATCAGTACACAGATCCCACTTGGCTCACCAAATTTCCTTCTTCTAAGTTGACACGTTTCTTTTAGTGTAGCAGTTTTTATTTTTAGGTTTTACTGTGTTCTCTCCTATATAGATAGATGAATTTGGAACTCTAAATCCACCATGGTTTGTAGTAGCTCTTTGAAACTTGACAAAATAAAAAGAGTTCTCAGTTTTGTCTCTATGATTTGTTTCCTCTTCAAGTAGCCCTAACCAGAGACTATGGAAAAGCACTTTCATTGTAAGGGGTTGCCAAGATTAAAATAAATTACGAGTTTCCGAAACACCAGCAAATATTTTTTTCACCCAATCTTGATGATACGTGGTGGTAATGATCGGTACACAAATCCAACTTGGCTCACCAAATTTTATTCTCCTAGGTTGAAGCGTTCGTCTACAGTAGCAGTTTTTATATTTAGGTTTCCCTCTGTTTTCTCCTATATAGATAGATGTATTTGAACTCTAAACCAACATGTTTTGTAGAGCTCTTTGAAAATTGCCAAAAATGTAGTTCTCAGTTTGTCTTTATGGTTTTTTTTCCTCTTCAAGTAGCCCTAAACAGAGTCTGTGGAAAAGCACTTTCATTGTAAGGGGTTGCCAAGCTTCCAAAAAATTAGGAGTTTTCGAAATACCAGCAAATATTTTTTCACCCAATCTTGATGATTCGTGTTGGTAATGACAAGTACACAAATCCCACTTGGCTGACCAAATTTTGTTCTTATAGGTTGAAAGCGTTCGTTTTCAGTAGCAGTTTTTATTTTTAGGTTTCACTCTGTTCTCTCCTATATAGATAGATGAATTTGGAACTCTAAATACAACATGGTTTGTAGTAGCTCTTTGAAACTTGACAAAATAAAGCAGTTCTCAGTTTTTCCCTCCATGATTTGTTTCCTCTTTAAGTAGCCCTAAGAGGAGACTGTGAAAAAGCACTTTCATTGAAAGGGGTTGCCAAGCTTCCAAGAAATTACGAGTTTTGGAAATACCAAAAAATATTTTTTCAACCAATCTTGATGATAAGCTGTGGTAATGACAAAGTACACAAATACCACTTGGCTCACCAAATTTTGTTCTTCCTAGGTGGAAGCGTTCATCTACAGTAGCAGTTTTTATATTTAGGTTTCCCTCTGTTCTCTCCTATATAGATAGATGAATTTGGAACTCTAAATCCAACACGGTTTGTAGTAGCTCTTTGAAACTGACAAAATAAAGGAGTTATCAGTTTTCTCTCTATGATTTGCTTCCTCTTCAAGTAGCCCTAAGCAGAGACTGTGGAAAAGCACTTTCATTGAAA
The DNA here is from genome assembly GCF_048772815.1 of Callospermophilus lateralis. NCBI lineage: Eukaryota > Metazoa > Chordata > Mammalia > Rodentia > Sciuridae > Callospermophilus > Callospermophilus lateralis. Next base: position 1,228 of record NW_027513294.1, on the reverse strand, counting down.
GGGGTTGCCAAGCTTAACAAGAAATTACGAGTTTCGGAAATACCAAAAAATAGTTTTTTTCAACCCAATCTTGATGATAAGTGGTGGTAATGACAAGTACACAAATACCACTTGGCTCACCACATTTTGTTCTTCTAGGTTGAAGCGTTCGTTTACAGTAGAAATTTTAATTTTAAGGTTTCACTCTCCTTCTCTCCTATATAGATAGATGAATTTGGAACTCTAAATCCAACATGGTTTGTAGTAGCTTTTTGAAACTTCACAAAATAATGGAGTTCTCAGTTTTGTCTCTATGGTTTGTTTCCTCTTCAAGTACCCCTACGCACAGACTGTGGAAAAGGCACTTTCATTGAGAGGGGTTGCCAAGCTTCTAAGAAATAACAAGTTTCCGAAATACCAGCAAATAATAGTTCACCCAATCTTGATGATACTTGGAGGTAATGATGGGTACATAAATCCCACTTGACTCACCAAATTTTGTTCTTCTAGTTTGAAGCGTTCGTTTACAGTAGCATTTTATATTTTTAGGTTTCCCTCTGTTCTCTCCTATATAGATAGATGAATTTGGAACTCTAAATCCAACATGGCTTGTAGTAGCTCTTCGAAACTTGACTAAATAAAGTATTTCTCAATTTTGTCTTTATGGTTTGTTTCCCCTTCAAGTAGCCCTAGGCACAGACTGTGGAAAAGCACTTTCATTGAGAGGGGTTGCCAAGCTTCTAAGAAATAACGAGTTTCCGAAATACCAGCAAGTAATAGTTCACCCAATCTTGATGATACTTGGTGGTAATGATGGGTACACAAATCCCACTTGACTCACCAAATTTTGTTCTTCTAGGTTGAAGCGTTCGACTACAGTAGCTGTTTTTATATTTAGGTTTTCCCTCTTTTCTTCCTATATAGATAGATGAATTTGGACACTAAATCCAACATGGTTTGTAGTAGCTCTTTGAAACTTGACAAAATAAAGGAGTTCTCTGTTTTGTCTCTATGGTTTGTTTCCTCTTCAAGTAGCCCTAGGCATAGACTGTGGAAAAGCACTTTCATTGAGAGAGGTTGCCAAGCTTCTATGAAAATAAGGAGTTTCCGAAATACCAGCAAATATTTTTTCACCCAATCTTGATGATACTTGGTGGTAATGTCAGGTAAACACAAACCCACTTGGCTCACCAAATGTTGTTCTTCTAGGTTGAAGCATTCGTCTACAGTAGACAGTTTATATATTTAG